>NW_027364520.1:0-214771 GCF_046119375.1 Phyllobates terribilis | reverse complement strand
TACAGTGTCTGGGGGGGGATATATATACAGTGTCTGGGGGGGGGGGATATATATCAGTGTGTCTGGGGGGGAATAATAATACAGTGTGTCTGGGGGGGATATATATACAGGTGTCTGGGGGGGATATATATACAGTGTGTCTGGGGGGGATATATATACAGTGTGTCTGGGGGGGATATATATACAGTGTCTGGGGGGGATATATATACAGTGTGTCTGGGGGGGATATATATACATGTGTCTGGGGGGGATATATATACAGTGTGTCTGGGGGGGATATATATACAGTGTGTCTGGGGGGGATATATATACAGTGTGTCTGGGGGGGATATATATACAGTGTCTGGGGGGGATATATATACAGTGTGTCTGGGGGGGGATATATATACAGTGTGTCTGGGGGGATATATATACAGTGTCTGGGGGATATATATATACAGTGTCTGGGGGGGATATATATACAGTGTGTCTGGGGGGGATATATATACAGGGTGTCTGGGGGGGATATATATACAGGGTGTCTGGGGGTATATATATACAGTGTGTCTGGGGGGGGATATATATACAGTGTGTCTGGGGGGGGATATATATACAGGGTGTCTGGGGGATATATATATACAGTGTCTGGGGGTATATATATACAGTGTCTGGGGGGGATATATATACAGTGTCTGGGGGGATATATATACAGTGTGTCTGGGGGGGGATATATACAGTGTGTCTGGGGGGGATATATATACAGTGTGTCTGGGGGGATATATATATACAGGGTGTCTGGGGGGGATATATATACAGGGTGTCTGGGGGGGATATATATACAGTGTGTCTGGGGGGGATATATATACAGCTTGTCTGGGGGGGATATATATATACAGTGTGTCTGGGGGGGATATATATACAGTGTGTCTGGGGGGGGATATATATACAGTGTGTCTGGGGGGGATATATATACAGTGTGTCTGGGGGGGATATATACAGTGTGTCTGGGGGGGGATATATATACAGGGTGTCTGGGGGGGGATATATATACAGTGTCTGGGGGGGATATATATACAGTGTGTCTGGGGGGGATATATACAGTGTCTGGGGGGGGATATATATACAGGGTGTCTGGGGGGATATATATACAGGGTGTCTGGGGGGATATATATACAGTGTGTCTGGGGGGGATATATATACAGTGTGTCTGGGGGGGATATATATACAGTGTGTCTGGGGGGGATATATATACAGTGTGTCTGGGGGGGATATATATACAGGGTGTCTGGGGGGGATATATATACAGGGTGTCTGGGGGGGGATATATATACAGGGTGTCTGGGGGAGAATATATTACAGGGTGTCTGGGGGGGATATATATACAGGGTGTCTGGGGGGGTATATACAGGAGTCGGGGGGGGATATATATACAGGGTGTCTGGGGGGATATATATACAGTGTCTGGGGGGGATATATATATACAGTGTGTCTGGGGGGGATATATATACAGGGTGTCTGGGGGGGATATATATACAGGGTGTCTGGGGGGGATATATATACAGGGTGTCTGGGGGATATATATATACAGTGTCTGGGGGGGATATATATATACAGGGTGTCTGGGGGGGATATATATACAGGTGTCTGGGGGGGATATATATACAGGGTGTCTGGGGGGATATATATACAGGTGTCTGGGGGGATATATATATACAGTGTCTGGGGGGGATATATATACAGTGTCTGGGGGGGGATATATATACAGTGTCTGGGGGGGGATATATATACAGTGTGTCTGGGGGATATATATATACAGGGTGTCTGGGGGGGATATATATACAGTGTGTCTGGGGGGGATATATATACAGGGTGTCTGGGGGGGATATATATATACAGTGTGTCTGGGGGGGATATATATACAGTGTGTCTGGGGGGGGATATATATACAGTGTGTCTGGGGGGATATATATACAGTGTGTCTGGGGGGGATATATATACAGTGTGTCTGGGGGGATATATATACAGGTGTCTGGGGGGGATATATATACAGGGTGTCTGGGGGGGATATATATACAGGGTGTCTGGGGGGATATATATACAGGGTGTCTGGGGGGGATATATCTACAGCGTGTCTGGGGGGGGATATATATACAGCGTGTCTGGGGGGATATATATACAGCGTGTCTGGGGGGGATATATATATACAGTGTCTGGGGGGGATATATATACAGTGTGTCTGGGGGGGATATATATATACAGTGTCTGGGGGGGATATATATACAGCGTGTCTGGGGGGATATATATACAGTGTCTGGGGGGGATATATATACAGTGTGTCTGGGGGGATATATATATACAGTGTCTGGGGGGGATATATATACAGCGTGTCTGGGGGGGATATATATATACAGTGTCTGGGGGGGATATATATACAGTGTGTCTGGGGGGGATATATATATACAGTGTCTGGGGGGGATATATATACAGTGTGTCTGGGGGGGATATATATACAGGGTGTCTGGGGGGGATATATATATACAGGGTGTCTGGGGGGATATATATACAGTGTGTCTGGGGGGGATATATATACAGTGTGTCTGGGGGGGATATATATACAGTGTGTCTGAGGGGGGATATATATATATACAGTGTGTCTGGGGGGGATATATATACAGTGTGTCTGGGGGGGGGATATATATACAGTGTGTCTGGGGGGGGATATATATACAGTGTGTCTGAGGGGGGATATATATATACAGTGTGTCTGGGGGGATATATATACAGGGTGTCTGGGGGGGATATATATACAGGGTGTCTGGGGGGGATATATATACAGGGAGTCTGGGGGGGATATATATACAGTGTCTGGGGGGGGATATATATACAGGGAGTCTGGGGGGGATATATATACAGGGAGTCTGGGGGGGATATATATACAGGGAGTCTGGGGGGGGATATATATACAGGGAGTCTGGGGGGGATATATATACAGGGAGTCTGGGGGGGATATATATACAGTGTCTGGGGGGGGATATATATACAGGGTGTCTGGGGGGGATATATATACAGGGTGTCTGGGGGGATATATATACAGTGTGTCTGGGGGGATATATATATATACAGGGTGTCTGGGGGGATATATATACAGGGTGTCTGGGGGGGATATATATATACAGGGTGTCTGGGGGGGATATATATACAGGGTGTCTGGGGGGGGATATATATACAGTGTCTGGGGGGGGATATATATACAGTGTGTCTGGGGGGGATATATATACAGTGTGTCTGGGTGGGATATATATACAGGGTGTCTGTCTGGGGGGATATATATACAGGGTGTCTGGGGGGATATATATACAGTGTCTGGGGGGGGGATATATATACAGGGAGTCTGGGGGGGATATATATATAGCGTGTCTGGGGGGATATATATATACAGTGTGTCTGGGGGGGATATATATACAGTGTCTGGGGGGGGATATATATACAGTGTGTCTGGGGGGGATATATATATACAGTGTGTCTGGGGGGATATATATACAGTGTCTGGGGGGGGATATATATACAGTGTGTCTGGGGGGGATATATATATACAGTGTGTCTGGGGGGGGATATATATACAGTGTGTCTGGGGGGGATATATATACAGTGTGTCTGGGGGGGATATATATACAGCGTGTCTGGGGGGGATATATATATATACAGTGTGTCTGGGGGGGATATATATATACAGTGTGTCTGGGGGGGATATATATACAGTGTGTCTGGGGGGGATATATATACAGTGTGTCTGGGGGGGATATATATATACAGTGTGTCTGGGGGGGGATATATATACAGTGTGTCTGGGGGGGATATATATACAGTGTGTCTGGGGGGGATATATATACAGCGTGTCTGGGGGGGATATATATATACAGTGTGTCTGGGGGGGATATATATACAGTGTGTCTGGGGGGGATATATATACAGGGTGTCTGGGGGGGGATATATATACAGTGTGTCTGGGGGGGATATATATACAGTGTGTCTGGGGGGGATATATATACAGTGTGTCTGGGGGGGGATATATATACAGTGTGTCTGGGGGGGATATATATACAGGGTGTCTGGGGGGGATATATATACAGGGTGTCTGGGGGGGATATATATACAGTGTGTCTGGGGGGGATATATATACAGTGTGTCTGGGGGGTATATATATACAGTGTGTCTGGGGGGGGATATATATACAGTGTGTCTGGGGGGGATATATATACAGTGTGTCTGCGGGGGGATATATATACAGTGTGTCTGGGGGGGATATATATACAGTGTGTCTGGGGGGGGATATATATACAGTGTGTCTGGGGGGGATATATATACAGTGTCTGGAGGGGGATATATATACAGGGTGTCTGGGGGGGATATATATACAGGGAGTCTGGGGGGGATATATATATACAGTGTCTGGGGGGGGATATATATACAGTGTGTCTGGGGGGGATATATATACAGTGTCTGGGGGGGATATATATACAGGGAGTCTGGGGGGGATATATATACAGTGTGTCTGGGGGGGATATATATACAGTGTCTGGGGGGGATATATATACAGGGAGTCTGGGGGGGATATATATACAGTGTGTCTGGGGGGGATATATATACAGTGTGTCTGGGGGGGATATATATATACAGGGTGTCTGGGGGGGATATATATACAGGGTGTCTGGGGGGGATATATATACAGTGTGTCTGGGGGGGATATATATACAGTGTCTGGGGGGGATATATATACAGGGAGTCTGGGGGGGATATATATACAGTGTGTCTGGGGGGGATATATATACAGTGTGTCTGGGGGGGATATATATATACAGGGTGTCTGGGGGGGATATATATACAGTGTGTCTGGGGGGGATATATATACAGTGTCTGGGGGGGATATATATACAGGGAGTCTGGGGGGGATATATATACAGTGTGTCTGGGGGGGATATATATACAGTGTGTCTGGGGGGGATATATATATACAGGGTGTCTGGGGGGGATATATATACAGGGAGTCTGGGGGGGATATATATATACAGTGTGTCTGGGGGGGATATATATACAGTGTGTCTGGGGGGGATATATATATACAGGGTGTCTGGGGGGGATATATATACAGGGTGTCTGGGGGGGGATATATATATACAGTGTCTGGGGGGGATATATATACAGTGTCTGGGGGGGATATATATACAGTGTGTCTGGGGGGGATATATCTACAGTGTGTCTGGGGGGGGATATATATACAGTGTCTGGGGGGGATATATATACAGGGAGTCTGGGGGGGGATATATATATACAGTGTGTCTGGGGGGGATATATATACAGTGTGTCTGGGGGGGATATATATACAGTGTGTCTGGGGGGGATATATATATACAGGGTGTCTGGGGGGGATATATATACAGGGAGTCTGGGGGGGATATATATATACAGTGTGTCTGGGGGGGATATATATACAGTGTGTCTGGGGGGGATATATATATACAGGGTGTCTGGGGGGGGATATATATACAGGGTGTCTGGGGGGGGATATATATACAGTGTCTGGGGGGGATATATATACAGTGTCTGGGGGGGATATATATACAGTGTGTCTGGGGGGGATATATATACAGTGTGTCTGGGGGGGGATATATCTACAGTGTGTCTGGGGGGGGATATATCTACAGTGTGTCTGGGGGGGGATATATATACAGTGTGTCTGGGGGGGATATATATACAGTGTGTCTGGGGGGGATATATATACAGTGTGTCTGGGGGGATATATATACAGTGTGTCTGGGGGGGATATATATACAGTGTGTCTGGGGGGGATATATATACAGTGTGTCTGGGGGGATATATATACAGTGTGTCTGGGGGGGATATATATATACAGTGTCTGGGGGGGGATATATATACAGGGTGTCTGGGGGGGATATATATACAGTGTGTCTGGGGGGATATATATATACAGTGTGTCTGGGGGGATATATATATACAGTGTCTGGGGGGATATATATATACAGTGTCTGGGGGGGGATATATATACAGTGTGTCTGGGGGGGATATATATACAGGGTGTCTGGGGGGGATATATATATACAGGGTGTCTGGGGGGGATATATATACAGTGTGTCTGGGGGGGGATATATCTACAGTGTGTCTGGGGGGGGATATATCTACAGTGTGTCTGGGGGAGGATATATATACAGTGTCTGGGGGGGGATATATATACAGTGTGTCTGGGGGGGATATATATACAGTGTGTCTGGGGGGGATATATCTACAGGGTGTCTGGGGGGGATATATCTACAGTGTGTCTGGGGGGATATATCTACAGGGTGTCTGGGGGGGATATATCTACAGGGTGTCTGGGGGGGGATATATCTACAGGGTGTCTGGGGGGGATATATATACAGTGTGTCTGGGGGGATATATATATACAGTGTGTCTGGGGGGATATATATATACAGTGTGTCTGGGGGGGATATATATATACAGTGTGTCTGGGGGGGATATATATACAGTGTGTCTGGGGGGATATATATATACAGTGTGTCTGGGGGGGATATATATATACAGTGTGTCTGGGGGGGATATATATACAGGGTGTCTGGGGGGGATATATCTACAGGGTGTCTGGGGGGGCTATATATATACAGTGTGTCTGGGGGGATATATATATACAGTGTGTCTGGGGGGATATATCTACAGGGTGTCTGGGGGGATATATCTACAGGGTGTCTGGGGGGGATATATCTACAGGGTGTCTGGGGGGGATATATCTACAGGGTGTCTGGGGGGGATATATCTACAGGGTGTCTGGGGGGGGATATATCTACAGGGTGTCTGGGGGGGATATATCTACAGGGTGTCTGGGGGGATATATCTACAGGGTGTCTGGGGGGGATATATCTACAGGGTGTCTGGGGGGGGGATATATCTACAGGGTGTCTGGGGGGAATATATCTACAGGGTGTCTGGGGGGGGATATATCTACAGGGTGTCTGGGGGGGATATATCTACAGGGTGTCTGGGGGGGATATATCTACAGGGTGTCTGGGGGGGATATATCTACAGGGTGTCTGGGGGGGGATATATCTACAGGGTGTCTGGGGGGGATATATATACAGTGTGTCTGGGGGGATATATATATACAGTGTGTCTGGGGGGATATATATATACAGTGTGTCTGGGGGGGATATATATATACAGTGTGTCTGGGGGGGATATATATACAGTGTGTCTGGGGGGATATATATATACAGTGTGTCTGGGGGGGATATATATATACAGTGTGTCTGGGGGGGATATATATACAGGGTGTCTGGGGGGGATATATATATACAGTGTGTCTGGGGGGATATATCTACAGGGTGTCTGGGGGGATATATCTACAGGGTGTCTGGGGGGGATATATCTACAGGGTGTCTGGGGGGGATATATCTACAGGGTGTCTGGGGGGGATATATCTACAGGGTGTCTGGGGGGGGATATATCTACAGGGTGTCTGGGGGGGATATATCTACAGGGTGTCTGGGGGGATATATCTACAGGGTGTCTGGGGGGGGATATATCTACAGGGTGTCTGGGGGGGGGATATATCTACAGGGTGTCTGGGGGGAATATATCTACAGGGTGTCTGGGGGGGGATATATCTACAGGGTGTCTGGGGGGGATATATCTACAGGGTGTCTGGGGGGATATATCTACAGGGTGTCTGGGGGGAATATATCTACAGGGTGTCTGGGGGGGATATATCTACAGGGTGTCTGGGGGGGATATATCTACAGGGTGTCTGGGGGGGGATATATATACAGTGTGTCTGGGGGGGGATATATCTACAGGGTGTCTGGGGGGGATATATCTACAGGGTGTCTGGGGGGGATATATCTACAGGGTGTCTGGGGGGGATATATCTACAGGGTGTCTGGGGGGGATATATCTACAGGGTGTCTGGGGGGGATATATCTACAGGGTGTCTGGGGGGGGATATATCTACAGGGTGTCTGGGGGGGGATATATATACAGGGTGTCTGGGGGGGATATATATACAGTGTGTCTGGGGGGGATATATCTACAGTGTGGGGGGGATATATATACAGGGTGTCTGGGGGGGGATATATATACAGGGTGTCTGGGGGGGGATATATATAAAGGGTGTCTGGGGGGGGATATATATACAGGGTGTCTGGGGGGATATATATACAGGGTGTCTGGGGGGGGATATATCTACAGGGTGTCTGGGGGGGATATATCTACAGGGTGTCTGGGGGGGGATATATCTACAGGGTGTCTGGGGGGGGATATATATACAGGGTGTCTGGGGGGGATATATATACAGTGTGTCTGGGGGGGATATATATACAGGGTGTCTGGGGGGGATATATCTACAGGGTGTCTGGGGGGGGATATATATACAGGGTGTCTGGGGGGGATATATATACAGTGTGTCTGGGGGGGATATATCTACAGTGTGGGGGGGATATATATACAGGGTGTCTGGGGGGGGATATATATACAGCGTGTCTGGGGGGGATATATATACAGGGTGTCTGGGGGGGATATATATACAGGGTGTCTGGGGGGGATATATATACAGGGTGTCTGGGGGGATATATCTACACTGTTCAATAAAATAAAGGGAACACTTAAACCACAGAATATAACTCCAAGTAAATGAAACTTCTGTGAAATCAAACTGTCCACTTAGGAAGCAACACTGATTGACGATCAATTTCACCTGCTGTTGTGCAAATGGAATAGACAATAGATGGAAATTATTGGCAATTATCAAGACCCCCTCAATAAAGGAGTGGTTCTGCAGGTGGGGACCACAGACCACATCTCAGTACCAATGCTTTCTGGCTGATGTTTTGGTCACTTTTGAATGTTGGTTGTGCTTTCACACTCGTGGTAGCATGAGACGGACTCTACAACCCACAGAAGTTGCTTAGGTAGTGCAGCTCATCCAGGATGGCACATCAATGCGAGCTGTGGCAAGAAGGTTTGCTGTGTCTGTCAGTGTAGTGTCCAGAGGCTGGAGGCGCTACCAGGAGACAGGCCGGTACACGAGGAGACGTGGAGGGGGCCGTAGGAGGGCAACAACCCAGCAGCAGGACCACTACCTCCGCCTTTGTGCAAGGAGGAACAGGAGGAGCACTGCCAGAGCCCTGCAAAATGACCTCCAGCAGGCCACAAATGTGCATGTGTCTGCACAAACAGTTAGAAACTGAATCCATGAGGGCCCAACGTCCACAGATGGGGGTTGTGCTCACAGCCCAACACCGTGCAGGACGCTTGGCATTTGCCACAGAACACCAGGACTGGCAATGTGGCCACTGGCGCCCTGTGCTCTTCACAGATGAAAGCAGGTTCACACTGAGCACATGTGACAGACGTCACAGAGTCTGGAGACCCCGTGGAGAGCGATCTGCTGCCTGCAACATCCTTCAGCATGACCGGTTTGGCAGTGGGTCAGTAATGGTGTGGGGTGGCATTTCTTTGGAGGGCCGCACAGCCCCCCATGTGATCACCAGAGGTAGCCTGACTGCCATTAGGTCCCGAGATGAGATCCTCAGACCCCTTGTGAGACCATATGCTGGTGCGGTTGGCCCTGGGTTCCTCCTAATGCAGGACAATGCCAGACCTCATGTGGCTGGAGTGTGTCAGCAGTTCCTGCAAGATGAAGGCATTGAAGCTATGGACTGGCCGCCCGTTCCCCAGACCTGAATCCGATTGAGCACATCTGGGACATCATGTCTCGCTCCATCCACCAACGTCCGCACATTCAACTTTGTACAGAACAAAGTATTCAATGAGAATATTTCAAAGCTGAATGTGCTGAGAACAAAATCACACAAAAATCATCAATGGAAATCACATTTATTACCCAATGGAGGCCTGGATCTGGAGTCACCCCCAAAATTAAAGTGGAAAAACCCACTACAGGCCGATCCAACTGTGATGTAATGTCCTTAACACAAGTCACAATGAGGCTCATCTGAAAACGCTGGCGGCAGAAGTCACAGTTCGTTGGACAACCAAGGAGTACAGGGGAGAGACACAACTCCAATCCAGCAGAGTCAGGGGAACACGGTCAAAGCTCTGGGACAATTTTCTCAGACCCTCCCATCGCACAGGCCCTGAGGCGCGGGGTATTCTCCTAAGGAAGCAAAAGTTTCGGAAGATGCTGATGATTCCTCTGTGCCTTATAATTATTGGGTATCCAAGCTGGATACGTGGCATGAACTGGCTCTCTACGCCTTGGAGGTCCTGGCCTGCCCTGCCGCCAGCGTTTTATCAGAGCGGGTTTTTAGCGCCGCTGGTGGAATTATAACTGATAAGCGCATCCACCTGTCACCTGAAAATGCTGACAGGCTGACTCTTATAAAAATGAACAAGGGCTGGATTGGGCCCGACTTCTCAACACCACCGAATGATAGCAGCGTAACATAAACTCCAATCCAGTGTCTTTTTTTTGGGAGGTGTATTCCCATGCACCTCTTCACACCCACACATGGGTACACGCTTCCTGATTTTGTCTATTTGCTCTTGTCCACCTACTCCACATCCTCATCCTCCAGCTGTCACGGGTGTGTCAGAGGTCACAGACAGTCACCCTGCAGTGGGTTGCAGGAGATCTCTATGTTTGGCATTGCAGACATTTTCTTAGATAAGAGGCTGTCTTTAGGACCAAGCGGCTACCTCCCTCTTGCTAATTAGCTCTCTGGCCTGGGTGTATAAATACCTGGTGTGTCTGAGAGGGAGTTGCCGGCTATATCCATTTCTACTTGTGAAGCTTAGCAGGAGCAGCACTTCATCCTCTCTCGAGCTTGAGGCTGTGTGCTTATTTGGAGTTCAGCTAAAGCTAAGCCATTTCCCCTGTTTTGTCTACCCTTGTTGTCTATAGAGTTTAGTGGAGGTTGACTAGTGCTCATCTCCTTCCATCCCTAGCCGTAGCCATACGCCAGGGAGAGCAGGGCGAGGCACGCGTGCGGCGATTTCTGAGGATAAGGACGATAGTTGAGACAGGGTGACACTAGACCAGACTAGGAGGTCTCCACTTCCCCCCCTTTCCCTAATGTCTGGGCTCGCTTTCTCTTTGCCCTCTGTGTTGCACTAAGTCTTCTCCACACCTGGCGTGATACCATCACCATATCACCACCATATGTACCATATCAACATATCTACGTCTCTTGCAAGGGGCATTGAAGTGCCTCCAAATTTTTGACAGCCATTGCAGTCACTGCATAGGCAAACAGTATGGGAGACCCGCTCCTTTCTAATGGGAATTTGTCGTTACTGTGGCCCACCTCTATGTCTCTTTAAATTGTTAGTGGGGTTTTTCCTAAATTTTGGCAGCCGTTGGACTCACTGCATACCCTATAACTGTATAGCAGACCCTCTCCTTTCTAATGGGAGCATGTTGTTACTGTGGCCCTGCTCTATGTGTCATTAAATTGTTAGTGGGGTTTTTCCCAAATTTTGGCAGCCGTTGCAGTCACTGCATGGGCATTACCACTAGAGGAGACCTGCTTGTTAATAATGGGAACAACTAAGCATAGCCAGTTGATGGCTCTCTAAGAAAAGTGAGGGCCGACTGCTGGCCCTCTAAGAATAGTAAGGGCCGTCTGATGGCCCTATAAAAATAGGCTTTGTGACTTTCACAGTCCCTCCTTCATAAATGAAACAGGATGTGTCTGATGATGTGTCACACACCACATGGCCAGATAAGGTAGTAAAATGTTAAAATGACATTTCCCTGTGAATGCATTTGTCTTGGTTGAAAGCAATGCAAAAGTGCAAAAACGCATAAAAAACGCTATGTGTGAACATAGCCCAAGGTGTGGAGGAGTACTTCTGTTTTTGGTTATTTATTTTCCTTATATACAAGTCATTACCCTGGAAAGGATGTTCCTTAACATATTTCCCAGGAAAATCCATTTGGTTTTTGTATGTTTTATTGTGAGTCCGTAAAAGTGGCGTAATACCTCTGACAACGTTGTTGACAGCAGTGACCTGGGGGGTCTGAGATGCTTCCAGGGGTCTTCCCCATGCTGTTCCCATGTCATTTGAGCACTGTTCCCATCAATTTGGGCAATTTTTAGGCCCTCTGCAGACCGCCAGGGGGAGCCACCTGAAAAATGCTTGAGTCTCCCATAGACTTACATTGGGCTCGTTACTCGCTCATCACTAATAAAGACGAGATGAGCAGGACGCACAGATGACGTCGCCCCGACACGGGGGGGATCAGAAGCCGCGGCCCCCTCCAGCCGCCAGGGACCACTGACCAGAGAGCCGGGAATCCATCCGCTCATCTCTAGTCACAACTGTCCCGGATACAGAGGACAGTCCTGGAAATGGTAAATGGGCGTGTATCTATCTGTATCCACACCGGAGAGGATTAGATACACGGCTCAGCAGACAGTATCACATAGGAGAGGATTAGATACACGGCTCAGCAGACAGTATCACATAGGAGAGGATTAGATACACGGCTCAGCAGACAGTATCACACAGGAGAGGATTAGATACACGGCTCAGCAGACCGTATCAGACATGAGAGGATTAGATACACGGCTCAGCAGAGAGTATCACACAGGAGAGGATTAGATACACGGCTCAGCAGACAGTATCACACAGGAGAGGATTAGATACACGGCTCAGCAGACAGTATCACATAGGAGAGGATTAGATACACGGCTCAGCAGACAGTATCACACAGGAGAGGATTAGATACACGGCTCAGCAGAGAGTATCACACAGGATAGGATTAGATACACGGCTCAGCAGACAGTATCACACCGGAGAGGATTAGATACACGGCTCAGCAGACAGTATCACACAGGAGAGGATTAGATACACAGCTCAGCAGACAGTATCACACAGGAGAGGATTAGATACACAGCTCAGCAGACAGTATCACACAGGAGAGGATTAGATACAGCTCAGCAGACAGTATCACACAGGAGAGGATTAGATACACGGCTCAGCAGACAGTATCACATAGGAGAGGATTAGATACACAGCTCAGCAGACAGTATCACACAGGAGAGGATTAGATACACGGCTCAGCAGACAGTATCACACAGGAGAGGATTAGATACACGGCTCAGCAGACAGTATCACACAGGAGAGGATTAGATACACGGCTCAGCAGACAGTATCACACAGGAGAGGATTAGATACACGGCTCAGCAGAGAGTATCACACAGGAGAGGATTAGATACACGGCTCAGCAGACAGTATCACACAGGATAGGATTAGATACACGGCTCAGCAGACAGTATCACACAGGAGAGGATTAGATACACGGCTCAGCAGACAGTATCACACCGGAGAGGATTAGATACACGGCTCAGCAGACAGCATCACACAGGAGAGGATTAGATACACAGCTCAGCAGACAATATCACACCGGAGAGGATTAGATACACGGCTCAGCAGAGAGTATCACACAGGATAGGATTAGATACACGGCTCAGCAGACAGTATCACACAGGAGAGGATTAGATACACGGCTCAGCAGACAGTATCACACAGGAGAGGATTAGATACACGGCTCAGCAGACAGTATCACACAGGAGAGGATTAGATACACGGCTCAGCAGACAGTATCACACAGGAGAGGATTAGATACACGGCTCAGCAGACAGTATCACACGGGAGAGGATTAGATACACGGCTCAGCATAGAGTATCACACGGGAGAGGATCAGATACACGACTCAGCAGAGAGTATCACACGGGAGAGGATTAGATACACGGCTCAGCAGAGAGTATCACACAGGAGAGGATTAGATACACGGCTCAGCAGACAGTATCACACAGGATAGGATTAGATACACGGCTCAGCAGACAGTATCACACAGGAGAGGATTAGATACACAGCTCAGCAGAGAGGATCACACAGGAGAGGATTAGATACACGGCTCAGCAGACAGTATCACACAGGAGAGGATTAGATACACGGCTCAGCAGACAGTATCACACAGGATAGGATTAGATACACGGCTCAGCAGACAGTATCACACAGGAGAGGATTAGATACACAGCTCAGCAGAGAGTATCACACAGGAGAGGATTAGATACACGGCTCAGCAGACAGTATCACACAGGATAGGATTAGATACACGGCTCAGCAGACAGTATCACACAGGAGAGGATTAGATACACGGCTCAGCAGACAGTATCTCACAGGAGAGGATTAGATACACAGCTCAGCAGAGAGTATCACACAGGAGAGGATTAGATACACGGCTCAGCAGACAGTATCACACAGGATAGGATTAGATACACGGCTCAGCAGACAGTATCACACAGGAGAGGATTAGATACACGGCTCAGCAGACAGTATCACACAGGATAGGATTAGATACACGGCTCAGCAGACAGTATCACACAGGAGAGGATTAGATACACGGCTCAGCAGACAGTATCACACAGGATAGGATTAGATACACGGCTCAGCAGACAGTATCACACAGGAGAGGATTAGATACACGGCTCAGCAGACAGTATCACATAGGAGAGGATTAGATACACAGCTCAGCAGACAGTATCACACAGGAGAGGATTAGATACACGGCTCAGCAGACAGTATCACACAGGAGAGGATTAGATACACGGCTCAGCAGACAGTATCACACAGGAGAGGATTAGATACACGGCTCAGCAGACAGTATCACACAGGAGAGGATTAGATACACGGCTCAGCAGAGAGTATCACACAGGAGAGGATTAGATACACGGCTCAGCAGACAGTATCACACAGGATAGGATTAGATACACGGCTCAGCAGACAGTATCACACAGGAGAGGATTAGATACACGGCTCAGCAGACAGTATCACACCGGAGAGGATTAGATACACGGCTCAGCAGACAGCATCACACAGGAGAGGATTAGATACACAGCTCAGCAGACAATATCACACCGGAGAGGATTAGATACACGGCTCAGCAGAGAGTATCACACAGGATAGGATTAGATACACGGCTCAGCAGACAGTATCACACAGGAGAGGATTAGATACACGGCTCAGCAGACAGTATCACACAGGAGAGGATTAGATACACGGCTCAGCAGACAGTATCACACAGGAGAGGATTAGATACACGGCTCAGCAGACAGTATCACACAGGAGAGGATTAGATACACGGCTCAGCAGACAGTATCACACGGGAGAGGATTAGATACACGGCTCAGCATAGAGTATCACACGGGAGAGGATCAGATACACGACTCAGCAGAGAGTATCACACGGGAGAGGATTAGATACACGGCTCAGCAGAGAGTATCACACAGGAGAGGATTAGATACACGGCTCAGCAGACAGTATCACACAGGATAGGATTAGATACACGGCTCAGCAGACAGTATCACACAGGAGAGGATTAGATACACAGCTCAGCAGAGAGGATCACACAGGAGAGGATTAGATACACGGCTCAGCAGACAGTATCACACAGGAGAGGATTAGATACACGGCTCAGCAGACAGTATCACACAGGATAGGATTAGATACACGGCTCAGCAGACAGTATCACACAGGAGAGGATTAGATACACAGCTCAGCAGAGAGTATCACACAGGAGAGGATTAGATACACGGCTCAGCAGACAGTATCACACAGGATAGGATTAGATACACGGCTCAGCAGACAGTATCACACAGGAGAGGATTAGATACACGGCTCAGCAGACAGTATCTCACAGGAGAGGATTAGATACACAGCTCAGCAGAGAGTATCACACAGGAGAGGATTAGATACACGGCTCAGCAGACAGTATCACACAGGATAGGATTAGATACACGGCTCAGCAGACAGTATCACACAGGAGAGGATTAGATACACGGCTCAGCAGACAGTATCACACAGGATAGGATTAGATACACGGCTCAGCAGACAGTATCACACAGGAGAGGATTAGATACACGGCTCAGCAGACAGTATCACACAGGAGAGGATTAGATACACGGCTCAGCAGACAGTATCACACAGGAGAGGATTAGATACACAGCTCAGCAGACAGTATCACACAGGAGAGGATTAGATACACGGCTCAGCAGACAGTATCACACAGGAGAGGATTAGATACACAGCTCAGCAGACAGTATCACACAGGAGAGGATTAGATACACGGCTCAGCAGAGAGGATCACACAGGAGAGGATTAGATACACGGCTCAGCAGACAGTATCACACCGGAGAGGATTAGATACACAGCTCAGCAGACAGTATCACACAGGAGAGGATTAGATACATGGCTCAGCAGACAGTATCACACAGGAGAGGATTAGATACACAGCTCAGCAGAGAGGATCACACAGGAGAGGATTAGATACACGGCTCAGCAGACAGTATCACACAGGAGAGGATTAGATACACGGCTCAGCAGACAGTATCACACAGGATAGGATTAGATACACGGCTCAGCAGACAGTATCACACAGGAGAGGATTAGATACACGGCTCAGCAGACAGTATCACACAGGATAGGATTAGATACACGGCTCAGCACACAGTATCACACAGGAGAGGATTAGATACACAGCTCAGCAGACAGTATCACACAGGAGAGGATTAGATACACAGCTCAGCAGACAGTATCACACAGGAGAGGATTAGATACACGGCTCAGCAGACAGTATCACACAGAAGAGGATTAGATACACGGCTCAGCAGACAGTATCACACAGGAGAGGATTAGATACACGGCTCAGCAGACAGTATCACACAGGATAGGATTAGATACACGGCTCAGCAGACAGTATCACACAGGAGAGGATTAGATACACGGCTCAGCAGACAGTATCACACAGGAGAGGATTAGATACACGGCTCAGCAGACAGTATCACACAGGATAGGATTAGATACACGGCTCAGCAGACAGTATCACACAGGATAGGATTAGATACACGGCTCAGCAGACAGTATCACACAGGATAGGATTAGATACACGGCTCAGCACACAGTATCACACAGGAGAGGATTAGATACACAGCTCAGCAGACAGTATCACACAGGAGAGGATTAGATACACAGCTCAGCAGACAGTATCACACAGAAGAGGATTAGATACACGGCTCAGCAGACAGTATCACACAGGATAGGATTAGATACACGGCTCAGCAGACAGTATCACAGGAGAGGATTAGATACACGGCTCAGCAGACAGTATCACACAGGAGAGGATTAGATACACGGCTCAGCAGACAGTATCACACAGGAGAGGATTAGATACACGGCTCAGCAGACAGTATCACACAGGAGAGGATTAGATACAAGGCTCAGCAGACAGTATCACAGGATAGGATTAGATACACGGCTCAGCAGAGAGTATCACACATGAGAGGATTAGATACACGGCTCAGCAGAGAGTATCACACAGGAGAGGATTAGATACACGGCTCAGCAGACAGTATCACACAGGAGAGGATTAGATACAAGGCTCAGCAGACAGTATCACAGGATAGGATTAGATACACGGCTCAGCAGAGAGTATCACACATGAGAGGATTAGATACACGGCTCAGCAGAGAGTATCACACAGGAGAGGATTAGATACACGGCTCAGCAGACAGTATCACACAGGAGAGGATTAGATACATGGCTCAGCAGACAGTATCACACAGGAGAGGATTAGATACACGGCTCAGCAGAGAGTATCACACAGGATAGGATTAGATACACGGCTCAGCAGACAGTATCACACAGGATAGGATTAGATACACGGCTCAGCAGACAGTATCACACAGGAGAGGATTAGATACACGGCTCAGCAGACAGTATCACACAGGATAGGATTAGATACACGGCTCAGCAGACAGTATCACACAGGAGAGGTTAGATACACAGCTCAGCAGACAGTATCACACAGGAGAGGATTAGATACACGGCTCAGCAGACAGTATCACACAGGAGAGGATTAGATACACGGCTCAGCAGTCAGTATCACACAGGAGAGGATTAGATACACGGCTCAGCAGTCAGTATCACACAGGAGAGGATTAGATACACGGCTCAGCAGAGAGTATCACACAGGAGAGGATTAGATACACGGCTCAGCAGAGAGTATCACACAGGAGAGGATTAGATACATGGCTCAGCAGACAGTATCACACAGGAGAGGATTAGATACACGGCTCAGCAGTCAGTATCACACAGGAGAGGATTAGATACACGGCTCAGCAGAGAGTATCACACAGGAGAGGATTAGATACACGGCTCAGCAGAGAGTATCACACAGGAGAGGATTAGATACATGGCTCAGCAGACAGTATCACACAGGAGAGGATTAGATACACGGCTCAGCAGACAGTATCACACAGGAGAGGATTAGATACACGGCTCAGCAGACAGTATCACACAGGAGAGGATTAGATACACGGCTCAGCAGACAGTATCACACAGGATAGGATTAGATACACGGCTCAGCAGACAGTATCACACAGGAGAGGATTAGATACACAGCTCAGCAGACAGTATCACACAGGAGAGGATTAGATACACGGCTCAGCAGACAGTATCACACAGGATAGGATTAGATACACGGCTCAGCAGACAGTATCACACAGGAGAGGATTAGATACACGGCTCAGCAGACAGTATCTCACAGGAGAGGATTAGATACACAGCTCAGCAGACAGTATCACACAGGAGAGGATTAGATACACGGCTCAGCAGACAGTATCACACAGGATAGGATTAGATACACGGCTCAGCAGACAGTATCACACAGGAGAGGATTAGATACACGGCTCAGCAGAGAGTATCACACAGGAGAGGATTAGATACACGGCTCAGCAGACAGTATCACACAGGATAGGATTAGATACACGGCTCAGCAGACAGTATCACACAGGAGAGGATTAGATACACGGCTCAGCAGACAGTATCTCACAGGAGAGGATTAGATACACGGCTCAGCAGACAGTATCACACAGGATAGGATTAGATACACGGCTCAGCAGACAGTATCACACAGGAGAGGGTTAGATACACGGCTCAGCAGACAGTATCACACAGGAGAGGATTAGATACACGGCTCAGCAGACAGTATCACACAGGATAGGATTAGATACACGGCTCAGCAGACAGTATCACACAGGAGAGGATTAGATACACAGCTCAGCAGAGAGTATCACACAGGAGAGGATTAGATACACGGCTCAGCAGACAGTATCACACAGGATAGGATTAGATACACGGCTCAGCAGACAGTATCACACAGGAGAGGATTAGATACACGGCTCAGCAGACAGTATCTCACAGGAGAGGATTAGATACACAGCTCAGCAGACAGTATCAGACAGGAGAGGATTAGATACACGGCTCAGCAGACAGTATCACACAGGATAGGATTAGATACACGGCTCAGCAGACAGTATCACACAGGAGAGGGTTAGATACACGGCTCAGCAGACAGTATCACACAGGATAGGATTAGATACACGGCTCAGCAGACAGTATCACACAGGAGAGGATTAGATACACGGCTCAGCAGACAGTATCACACAGGATAGGATTAGATACACGGCTCAGCACACAGTATCACACAGGAGAGGATTAGATACACAGCTCAGCAGACAGTATCACACAGAAGAGGATTAGATACACAGCTCAGCAGACAGTATCACACAGGAGAGGATTAGATACACGGCTCAGCAGACAGTATCACACAGGATAGGATTAGATACACGGCTCAGCAGACAGTATCACACAGGAGAGGATTAGATACACGGCTCAGCAGACAGTATCACACAGGAGAGGATTAGATACACGGCTCAGCAGACAGTATCACACAGGAGAGGATTAGATACACGGCTCAGCAGACAGTATCACACAGGAGAGGATTAGATACACGGCTCAGCAGACAGTATCACACAGGAGAGGATTAGATACAAGGCTCAGCAGACAGTATCACAGGAGAGGATTAGATACACGGCTCAGCAGACAGTATCACACAGGAGAGGATTAGATACACGGCTCAGCAGACAGTATCACACAGGAGAGGATTAGATACAAGGCTCAGCAGACAGTATCACAGGATAGGATTAGATACACGGCTCAGCAGACAGTATCACACAGGATAGGATTAGATACACGGCTCAGCAGAGAGTATCACACAGGAGAGGATTAGATACACGGCTCAGCAGACAGTATCACACAGGAGAGGATTAGATACAAGGCTCAGCAGACAGTATCACACAGGAGAGGATTAGATACATGGCTCAGCAGACAGTATCACACAGGAGAGGATTAGATACACGGCTCAGCAGACAGTATCACACAGGATAGGATTAGATACACGGCTCAGCAGACAGTATCACACAGGAGAGGATTAGATACACGGCTCAGCAGACAGTATCACACAGGAGAGGTTAGATACACAGCTCAGCAGACAGTATCACACAGGAGAGGATTAGATACATGGCTCAGCAGACAGTATCACACAGGAGAGGATTAGATACACGGCTCAGCAGACAGTATCACACAGGAGAGGATTAGATACACGGCTCAGCAGACAGTATCACACAGGAGAGGATTAGATACATGGCTCAGCAGACAGTATCACACAGGAGAGGATTAGATACACGGCTCAGCAGACAGTATCACACAGGATAGGATTAGATACACGGCTCAGCAGACAGTATCACACAGGAGAGGATTAGATACACGGCTCAGCAGACAGTATCACACAGGAGAGGTTAGATACACAGCTCAGCAGACAGTATCACACAGGAGAGGATTAGATACACGGCTCAGCAGAGAGTATCACACAGGATAGGATTAGATACACGGCTCAGCAGAGAGTATCACACAGGAGAGGATTAGATACATGGCTCAGCAGACAGTATCACACAGGAGAGGATTAGATACACGGCTCAGCAGACAGTATCACACAGGATAGGATTAGATACACGGCTCAGCAGACAGTATCACACAGGAGAGGATTAGATACACGGCTCAGCAGACAGTATCACACAGGAGAGGATTAGATACAAGGCTCAGCAGACAGTATCACACAGGATAGGATTAGATACACAGCTCAGCAGACAGTATCACACAGGAGAGGATTAGATACACAGCTCAGCAGACAGTATCACACAGGAGAGGATTAGATACATGGCTCAGCAGACAGTATCACACAGGAGAGGATTAGATACATGGCTCAGCAGAGAGTATCACACAGGAGAGGATTAGATACACGGCTCAGCAGACAGTATCACACAGGAGAGGATTAGATACACGGCTCAGCAGACAGTATCACACAGGAGAGGATTAGATACACGGCTCAGCAGACAGTATCACACAGGATAGGATTAGATACACAGCTCAGCAGACAGTATCACACAGGAGAGGATTAGATACACAGCTCAGCAGACAGTATCACACCGGAGAGGATTAGATACACAGCTCAGCAGACAGTATAACACCGGAGAGGATTAGATACACGGCTCAGCGGACAGTATCACACCGGAGAGGATTAGATACACGGCTCAGCAGAGAGTATCACACAGGAGAGGATTAGATACACGGCTCAGCAGACAGTATAACACCGGAGAGGATTAGATACACGGCTCAGCAGACAGTATCACACAGGAGAGGATTAGATACACGGCTCAGCAGACAGTATCACACCGGAGAGGATTAGATACAAGGCTCAGCAGACAGTATCACACAGGAGAGGATTAGATACACGGCTCAGCAGACAGTATCACACAGGAGAGGATTAGATACACGGCTCAGCAGACAGTATCACACAGGAGAGGATTAGATAAACGGCTCAGCAGACAGTATCACACAGGAGAGGATTAGATACACGGCTCAGCAGACAGTATCACACAGGAGAGGATTAGATACACGGCTCAGCAGACAGTATCACACAGGATAGGATTAGATACACGGCTCAGCAGACAGTATCACAGAGGATAGGATTAGATACAAGGCTCAGCAGACAGTATCACACAGGAGAGGATTAGATACACGGCTCAGCAGACAGTATCACACAGGAGAGGATTAGATGCACGGCTCAGCAGACAGTATCACACAGGACAGGATTAGATACACGTCTCAGCAGACAGTATCACACAGGAGAGGATTAGATACACGGCTCAGCAGACAGTATCACACAGGAGAGGATTAGATACACAGCTCAGCAGACAGTATCACACAGGAGAGGATTAGATACATGGCTCAGCAGACAGTATCACACAGGAGAGGATTAGATACATGGCTCAGCAGAGAGTATCACACAGGAGAGGATTAGATACACGGCTCAGCAGAGAGTATCACACAGGATAGGATTAGATACACGGCTCAGCAGACAGTATCACACAGGAGAGGATTAGATACACGGCTCAGCAGACAGTATCACACAGGAGAGGATTAGATACATGGCTCAGCAGACAGTATCACACAGGAGAGGATTAGATACACAGCTCAGCAGACAGTATCACACAGGAGAGGATTAGATACACGGCTCAGCAGACAGTATCACACAGGAGAGGATTAGATACACGGCTCAGCAGACAGTATCACACAGGAGAGGATTAGATACACGGCTCAGCAGACAGTATCACACAGGAGAGGATTAGATACACGGCTCAGCAGACAGTATCACACAGGAGAGGATTAGATACACGGCTCAGCAGGCAGTACCACACAGGATAGGATTAGATACACAGCTCAGCAGACAGTATCACACAGGATAGGATTAGATACACGGCTCAGAAGACAGTATCACACAGGAGAGGATTTGATACACGGCTCAGAAGACAGTATCACACAGGAGAGGATTAGATACACGGCTCAGCAGAGAGTATCACACAGGATAGGATTAGATACACAGCTCAGCAGACAGTATCACACAGGAGAGGATTAGATACACGGCTCAGCAGACAGTATCACACAGGAGAGGATTAGATACACGGCTCAGCAGACAGTATCACACAGGAGAGGATTAGATACACGGCTCAGCAGACAGTATCACACAGGAGAGGATTAGATACATGGCTCAGCAGAGAGTATCACACAGGAGAGGATTAGATACACGGCTCAGCAGACAGTATCACACAGGAGAGGATTAGATACACGGCTCAGCAGACAGTATCACACAGGATAGGATTAGATACACGGCTCAGCAGACAGTATCACACAGGAGAGGATTAGATACACGGCTCAGCAGACAGTATCACACAGGAGAGGATTAGATACACGGCTCAGCAGACAGTATCACACAGGAGAGGATTAGATACACGGCTCAGCAGACAGTATCACACAGGAGAGGATTAGATACACGGCTCAGCAGACAGTATCACACAGGAGAGGATTAGATACACGGCTCAGCAGACAGTATCACACAGGAGAGGATTAGATACACGGCTCAGCAGACAGTATCACACAGGAGAGGATTAGATACACGGCTCAGCAGACAGTATCACACAGGAGAGGATTAGATACACGGCTCAGCAGACAGTATCACACAGGATAGGATTAGATACACGGCTCAGCAGACAGTATCACACAGGAGAGGATTAGATACACGGCTCAGCAGACAGTATCACACAGGAGAGGATTAGATACACGGCTCAGCAGACAGTATCACACAGGAGAGGATTAGATACACGGCTCAGCAGACTGTATCACACAGGAGAGGATTAGATACACAGCTCAGCAGACAGTATCACACAGGAGAGGATTAGATACACGGCTCAGCAGACAGTATCACACAGGAGAGGATTAGATACACGGCTCAGCAGACTGTATCACACAGGAGAGGATTAGATACACAGCTCAGCAGACAGTATCACACAGGAGAGGATTAGATACACAGCTCAGCAGAGAGTATCACACAGGATAGGATTAGATACACGGCTCAGCAGACAGTATCACACAGGAGAGGATTAGATACACGGCTCAGCAGACTGTATCACACAGGAGAGGATTAGATACACGGCTCAGCAGACAGTATCACACAGGAGAGGATTAGATACACGGCTCAGCAGACTGTATCACACAGGAGAGGATTAGATACACGGCTCAGCAGACAGTATCACACAGGATGGGATTAGATACACGGCTCAGCAGACAGTATCACACAGGAGAGGATTAGATACACGGCTCAGCAGACAGTATCACACAGGAGAGGATTAGATACACGGCTCAGCAGACTGTATCACACAGGAGAGGATTAGATACACGGCTCAGCAGACTGTATCACACAGGAGAGGATTAGATACACAGCTCAGCAGACAGTATCACACAGGAGAGGATTAGATACACGGCTCAGCAGACTGTATCACACAGGAGAGGATTAGATACACAGCTCAGCAGACTGTATCACACAGGAGAGGATTAGATACACAGCTCAGCAGACAGTATCACACAGGAGAGGATTAGATACACGGCTCAGCAGACAGTATCACACAGGATGGGATTAGATACACGGCTCAGCAGACAGTATCACACAGGATAGGATTAGATACATGGCTCAGCAGACAGTATCACACAGGATAGGATTGGATACACGGCTCAGCAGACAGTATCACACAGGAGAGGATTAGATACATGGCTCAGCAGACAGTATCACACAGGATAGGATTAGATACACGGCTCAGCAGACAGTATCACACAGGATAGGATTAGATACACGGCTCAGCAGACAGTATCACACAGGAGAGGATTAGATACACGGCTCAGCAGACAGTATCACACAGGAGAGGATTAGATACACGGCTCAGCAGACAGTATCACACAGGATAGGATTAGATACACGGCTCAGCAGACAGTATCACACAGGATAGGATTAGATACACGGCTCAGCAGACAGTATCACACAGGATAGGATTAGATACACGGCTCAGCAGACAGTATCACACAGGAGAGGATTAGATACACGGCACAGCAGACAGTATCACACAGGATAGGATTAGATACACAGCTCAGCAGACAGTATCACACAGGATAGGATTAGATACACAGCTCAGCAGACAGTATCACACAGGAGAGGATTAGATACACGGCTCAGCAGACAGTATCACACAGGAGAGGATTAGATACACGGCTCAACAGACAGTATCACACAGGATAGGATTAGATACACGGCTCAGCAGACAGTATCACACAGGATAGGATTAGATACACGGCTCAGCAGACAGTATCACACAGGATAGGATTAGATACGCGGCTCAGCAGACAGTATCACACAGGAGAGGATTAGATACACGGCTCAGCAGACAGTATCACACAGGATAGGATTAGATACACGGCTCAGCAGACAGTATCACACAGGAGAGGATTAGATACACGGCTCAGCAGACAGTATCACACAGGATAGGATTAGATACACAGCTCAGCAGACAGTATCACATAGGAGAGGATTAGATACACGGCTCAGCAGAGAGTATCACACAGGAGAGGATTAGATACACGGCTCAGCAGACAGTATCACACAGGATAGGATTAGATACACAGCTCAGCAGACTGTATCACATAGGAGAGGATTAGATACACGGCTCAGCAGACAGTATCACACAGGATAGGACTAGATACACGGCTCAGCAGACAGTATCACACAGGAGAGGATTAGATACACGGCTCAGCAGACAGTATCACACAGGAGAGGATCAGATACACGGCTCAGCAGACAGTATCACACAGGAGAGGATTAGATACATGGCTCAGCAGAGAGTATCACACAGGATAGGATTAGATACACGGCTCAGCAGACAGTATCACACAGGATAGGATTAGATACACGGCTCAGCAGACAGTATCACACAGGATAGGATTAGATACACAGCTCAGCAGACAGTATCACACAGGATAGGATTAGATACACGGCTCAGCAGACAGTATCACACAGGAGAGGATTAGATACACGGCTCAGCAGACAGTATCACACAGGATAGGATTAGATACACGGCTCAGCAGACAGTATCACACAGGAGAGGATTAGATACACGGCTCAGCAGAGAGTATCACACAGGAGAGGATTAGATACACAGCTCAGCAGACAGTATCACACAGGAGAGGATTAGATACACGGCTCAGCAGACAGTATCACACAGGATAGGATTAGATACACGGCTCAGCAGACAGTATCACACAGGAGAGGATTAGATACACGGCTCAGCAGACAGTATCACACAGGAGAGGATTAGATACACGGCTCAGCAGACAGTATCACACAGGAGAGGATTAGATACACGGCTCAGCAGACAGTATCACACAGGAGAGGATTAGATACACGGCTCAGCAGACAGTATCACACAGGATAGGATTAGATACACGGCTCAGCAGACAGTATCACACAGGATAGGATTAGATACACGGCTCAGCAGACAGTATCACACAGGAGAGGATTAGATACACGGCTCAGCAGACAGTATCACACAGGATAGGATTAGATACACGGCTCAGCAGAGAGTATCACACAGGAGAGGATTAGATACACGGCTCAGCAGACAGTATCACACAGGAGAGGATTAGATACACGGCTCAGCAGACAGTATCACACAGGAGAGGATTAGATACACGGCTCAGCAGACAGTATCACACAGGAGAGGATTAGATACACGGCTCAGCAGAGAGTATCACACAGGAGAGGATTAGATACACAGCTCAGCAGACAGTATCACACAGGAGAGGATTAGATACACGGCTCAGCAGACAGTATCACACAGGAGAGGATTAGATACATGGCTCAGCAGAGAGTATCACACAGGATAGGATTAGATACACGGCTCAGCAGACAGTATAACATAGGATAGGATTAGATACACGGCTCAGCAGACAGTATCACACAGGAGAGGATTAGATACATGGCTCAGCAGAGAGTATCACACAGGATAGGATTAGATACACGGCTCAGCAGACAGTATCACACAGGATAGGATTAGATACACGGCTCAGCAGACAGTATCACACAGGAGAGGATTAGATACATGGCTCAGCAGAGAGTATCACACAGGATAGGATTAGATACACGGCTCAGCAGACAGTATCACATAGGATAGGATTAGATACACGGCTCAGCAGACAGTATCACACAGGAGAGGATTAGATACACGGCTCAGCAGACAGTATCACACAGGAGAGGATTAGATACACGGCTCAGCAGACAGTATCACACAGGAGAGGATTAGATACACGGCTCAGCAGACAGTATCACACAGGAGAGGATTAGATACACGGCTCAGCAGACAGTATCACACAGGATAGGATTAGATACACGGCTCAGCAGACAGTATCACACAGGATAGGATTACATACACGGCTCAGCAGACGGTATCACACAGGAGAGGATTAGATACACGGCTCAGCAGACAGTATCACACAGGAGAGGATTAGATACACGGCTCAGCAGACAGTATCACACAGGATAGGATTAGATACACGGCTCAGCAGACAGTATCACACAGGAGAGGATTAGATACACGGCTCAGCAGACAGTATCACACAGGAGAGGATTAGATACACGGCTCAGCAGACAGTATCACACAGGATAGGATTAGATACACGGCTCAGCAGACAGTATCACACAGGAGAGGATTAGATACACGGCTCAGCAGACAGTATCACACAGCAGAGGATCAGATACACGGCTCAGCAGAGAGTATCACACAGGAGAGGATTAGATACGGCTCAGCAGAGAGTATCACACAGGAGAGGATTAGATACACGGCTCAGCATAGAGTATCACACAGGAGAGGATTAGATACACAGCTCAGCAGACGGTATCACACAGGAGAGGATTAGATACACGGCTCAGCAGACAGTATCACACAGGACAGGATTAGATACACGTCTCAGCAGACAGTATCACACAGGAGAGGATTAGATACACGTCTCAGCAGACAGTATCACACAGGATAGGATTAGATACACGGCTCAGCATAGAGTATCACACAGGAGAGGATTAGATACACAGCTCAGGAGACAGTATCACACAGGATAGGATTAGATACACGTCTCAGCAGACAGTATCACACAGGACAGGATTAGATACACGTCTCAGCAGACAGTATCACACAGGACAGGATTAGATACACGTCTCAGCAGACAGTATCACACAGGATAGGATTAGATACACGGCTCAGGAGACAGTATCACACAGGAGAGGATTAGATACACGGCTCAGGAGACAGTATCACACAGGATAGGATTAGATACACGTCTCAGCAGACAGTATCACACAGGAGAGGATTAGATACACGGCTCAGGAGACAGTATCACACAGGAGAGGATTAGATACACGGCTCAGGAGACAGTATCACACAGGATAGGATTAGATACACGGCTCAGCATAGAGTATCACACAGGAGAGGATTAGATACACAGCTCAGGAGACAGTATCACACAGGATAGGATTAGATACACGGCTCAGCATAGAGTATCACACAGGAGAGGATTAGATACACAGCTCAGCAGACAGTATCACACAGGAGAGGATTAGATACACGGCTCAGCAGACAGTATCACACAGGAGAGGATTAGATACACAGCTCAGCAGACAGTATCACACAGGAGAGGATTAGATACACGGCTCAGCAGACAGTATCACACAGGAGAGGATTAGATACACAGCTCAGCAGACAGTATCACACAGGAGAGGATTAGATACACGGCTCAGCAGACCGTATCACACAGGATAGGATTAGATACACAGCTCAGCAGACAGTATCACACAGGATAGGATTAGATACACGTCTCAGCAGACAGTATCACACAGGAGAGGATTAGATACACGGCTCAGGAGACAGTATCACACAGGACAGGATTAGATACACGTCTCAGCAGACAGTATCACACAGGAGAGGATTAGATACACGGCTCAGCAGACAGTATCACACAGGATAGGATTAGATACACGGCTCAGCATAGAGTATCACACAGGAGAGGATTAGATACACAGCTCAGAAGACAGTATCACACAGGATAGGATTAGATACACAGCTCAGCAGACAGTATCACACAGGATAGGATTAGATACACAGCTCAGCAGACAGTATCACACAGGAGAGGATTAGATACACGGCTCAGCAGACAGTATCACACAGGAGAGGATTAGATACACGGCTCAGCAGACAGTATCACACAGGAGAGGATTAGATACACAGCTCAGCAGACAGTATTACACAGGATAGGATTAGATACACGGCTCAGCAGACAGTATCACACAGGATAGGATTAGATACACGGCTCAGCAGACAGTATCACACAGGAGAGGATTAGATACACGGCTCAGCAGACAGTATCACACAGGATAGGATTAGATACACGGCTCAGCAGACAGTATCACACAGGATAGGATTAGATGCACGGCTCAGCAGACGGTATCACACAGGAGAGGATTAGATACACGGCTCAGCAGACAGTATCACACAGGAGAGGATTAGATACACAGCTCAGCAGACAGTATCACACAGGAGAGGATTAGATACACGGCTCAGCAGACAGTATCACACAGGAGAGGATTAGATACACTGCTCACCAGACAGTATCACACAGGAGAGGATTAGATACATGGCTCAGCAGACAGTATCACACAGTAGAGGATTAGATACACGGCTCAGCAGACAGTATCACACAGGAGAGGATTAGATACACGGCTCAGCAGACAGTATCACACAGGAGAGGATTAGATACACGGCTCAGCAGACAGTATCACACAGGATAGGATTAGATACACGGCTCAGCAGACAGTATCACACAGGAGAGGATTAGATACACGGCTCAGCAGACAGTATCACACAGGAGAGGATTAGATACACGGCTCAGCAGACAGTATCACAGGAGAGGATTAGATACACAGCTCAGCAGACGGTATCACACAGGAGAGGATTAGATACACGGCTCAGCAGACAGTATCACACAGGAGAGGATTAGATACACGGCTCAGCATAGAGTATCACACAGGAGAGGATTAGATACACAGCTCAGCAGACAGTATCACACAGGAGAGGATTAGATACACGGCTCAGCAGACAGTATCACACAGGAGAGGATTAGATACACGGCTCAGCAGACAGTATCACACAGGAGAGGATTAGATACACGGCTCAGCAGACAGTATCACACAGGAGAGGATTAGATACACGTCTCAGCAGACAGTATCACACAGGAGAGGATTAGATACACGGCTCAGCAGACAGTATCACACAGGAGAGGATTAGATACACGGCTCAGCAGACAGTATCACACAGGATAGGATTAGATACACGGCTCAGCATAGAGTATCACACAGGATAGGATTAGATACACGGCTCAGCATAGAGTATCACACAGGAGAGGATTAGATACACAGCTCAGCAGACAGTATCACACAGGAGAGGATTAGATACACGGCTCAGCAGACAGTATCACAGGAGAGGATTAGATACACAGCTCAGCAGACAGTATCACACGGGATAGGATTAGATACACGGCTCAGCAGACAGTATCACACAGGAGAGGATTAGATACACAGCTCAGCAGTCAGTATCACACAGGAGAGGATTAGATACACGGCTCAGCAGACAGTATCACACAGGAGAGGATTAGATACACGGCTCAGCAGACAGTATCACACAGGAGAGGATTAGATACACGGCTCAGCAGAGAGTATCACACAGGAGAGGATTAGATACAAAGCTCAGCAGACAGTATCACACAGGAGAGGATTAGATACACGGCTCAGCAGACAGTATCACACAGGAGAGGATTAGATACACGGCTCAGCAGAGAGTATCACACAGGAGAAGATTAGATACATGGCTCAGCAGACAGTATCACACAGGATAGGATTAGATACACGGCTCAGCAGACAGTATCACACAGGAGAGGATTAGATACACGGCTCAGCAGACAGTATCACACAGGAGAGGATTAGATACACAGCTCAGCAGACAGTATCACACAGGAGAGGATTAGATACACGGCTCAGCAGTCAGTATCACACAGGAGAGGATTAGATACACGGCTCAGCAGGCAGTATCACACAGGATAGGATTAGATACACGGCTCAGCAGACAGTATCACACAGGAGAGGATTAGATACACGGCTCAGCAGACAGTATCACACAGGAGAGGATTAGATACACGGCTCAGCAGACAGTATCACACAGGAGAGGATTAGATACACGGCTCAGCAGACAGTATCACACAGGAGAGGATTAGATACACGGCTCAGCAGACAGTATCACACAGGAGAGGATTAGATACACGGCTCAGCAGACAGTATCACACAGGAGAGGATTAGATACACGGCTCAGCAGTCAGTATCACACAGGAGAGGATTAGATACACGGCTCAGCAGACAGTATCACACAGGAGAGGATTAGATACACGGCTCAGCAGACAGTATCACACAGGAGAGGATTAGATACACGGCTCAGCAGACAGTATCACACAGGAGAGGATTAGATACACGGCTCAGCAGTCAGTATCACACAGGAGAGGATTAGATACACGGCTCAGCAGACAGTATCACACAGGAGAGGATTAGATACACGGCTCAGCAGACAGTATCACACAGGATAGGATTAGATACACGGCTCAGCAGACAGTATCACACAGGAGAGGATTAGATACACGGCTCAGCAGACAGTATCACACAGGAGAGGATTAGATACACGGCTCAGCAGACAGTATCACACAGGAGAGGATTAGATACACGGCTCAGCAGACAGTATCACACAGGAGAGGATTAGATACACGGCTCAGCAGACAGTATCACACAGGAGAGGATTAGATACACGGCTCAGCAGACAGTATCACACAGGAGAGGATTAGATACACGGCCCAGCAGACCGTATCACACAGGATAGGATTAGATACACGGCTCAGCAGACAGTATCACACAGGATAGGATTAGATACACGGCTCAGCAGACAGTATCACACAGGAGAGGATTAGATACACGGCTCAGCAGACAGTATCACACAGGAGAGGATTAGATACACGGCTCAGCAGACAGTATCACACAGGAGAGGATTAGATACACGGCTCAGCAGACAGTATCACACAGGAGAGGATTAGATACACGGCTCAGCAGAGAGTATCACACAGGATAGGATTAGATACACGGCTCAGCAGACAGTATCACACAGGAGAGGATTAGATACACAGCTCAGCAGACAGTATCACACAGGAGAGGATTAGATACACGGCTCAGCAGACAGTATCACACAGGATAGGATTAGATACACGGCTCAGCAGACAGTATCACACAGGAGAGGATTAGATACACGGCTCAGCAGACAGTATCACACAGGAGAGGATTAGATACACAGCTCAGCAGACAGTATCACACAGGAGAGGATTAGATACACGGCTCAGCAGACAGTATCACACAGGATAGGATTAGATACACGGCTCAGCAGACAGTATCACACAGGAGAGGATTAGATACACGGCTCAGCAGACAGTATCACACAGGATAGGATTAGATACACGGCTCAGCAGACAGTATCACACAGGAGAGGATTAGATACACGGCTCAGCAGACAGTATCACACAGGAGAGGATTAGATACACGGCTCAGCAGTCAGTATCACACAGGATAGGATTAGATACACGGCTCAGCAGAGTATCACACAGGAGAGGATTAGATACACGGCTCAGCAGAGAGTATCACACAGGATAGGATTAGATACACGGCTCAGCAGACAGTATCACACAGGAGAGGATTAGATACACGGCTCAGCAGACAGTATCACACAGGAGAGGATTAGATACACGGCTCAGCAGACAGTATCACACAGGATAGGATTAGATACACGGCTCAGCAGACAGTATCACACAGGAGAGGATTAGATACACAGCTCAGCAGACAGTATCACACAGGAGAGGATTAGATACACGGCTCAGCAGACAGTATTACACAGGATAGGATTAGATACACGGCTCAGCAGACAGTATCACACAGGAGAGGATTAGATACACGGCTCAGCAGACAGTATCACACAGGATAGGATTAGATACACGGCTCAGCAGACAGTATCACACAGGAGAGGATTAGATACACGGCTCAGCAGACAGTATCACACAGGAGAGGATTAGATACACGGCTCAGCAGTCAGTATCACACAGGATAGGATTAGATACACGGCTCAGCAGAGTATCACACAGGAGAGGATTAGATACACGGCTCAGCAGACAGTATCACACAGGAGAGGATTAGATACACGGCTCAGCAGACAGTATCACACAGGAGAGGATTAGATACACGGCTCAGCAGACAGTATCACACAGGATAGGATTAGATACACGGCTGAGCAGAGAGTATCACACAGGATAGGATTAGATACACGGCTCAGCAGACAGTATCACACAGGATAGGATTAGATACATGGCTCAGCAGACAGTATCACACAGGAGAGGATTAGATACACGGCTCAGCAGACAGTATCACACAGGAGAGGATTAGATACACGGCTCAGCAGACAGTATCACACAGGATAGGATTAGATACACAGCTCAGCAGACAGTATCACACAGGAGAGGATTAGATACACGGCTTAGTAGTCAGTATCACACAGGAGAGGATTAGATACACAGCTCAGCAGACAGTATCACACAGGAGAGGATTAGATACACGGCTTAGTAGTCAGTATCACACAGGAGAGGATTAGATACACAGCTCAGCAGACAGTATCACACAGGAGAGGATTAGATACACGGCTCAGCAGACAGTATCACACAGGATAGGATTAGATACACGGCTCAGCAGACAGTATCACACAGGATAGGATTAGATACACGGCTCAGCAGACAGTATCACACAGGAGAGGATTAGATACACGGCTCAGCAGTCAGTATCACACAGGAGAGGATTAGATACACGGCTCAGCAGACAGTATCACACAGGAGAGGATTAGATACACGGCTCAGCAGACAGTATCACACAGGAGAGGATTAGATACACGGCTCAGCAGACAGTATCACACAGGATAGGATTAGATACACAGCTCAGCAGACAGTATCACACAGGAGAGGATTAGATACACAGCTCAGCAGACAGTATCACACAGGAGAGGATTAGATACAGGGCTCAGCAGACAGCATCACACAGGAGAGGATTAGATACAGGGCTCAGCAGACAGTATCACACAGGAGAGGATTAGATACAGGGCTCAGCAGACAGTATCACACAGGAGAGGATTAGATACACGGCTCAGCAGAGAGTATCACACAGGAGAGGATTAGATACACAGCTCAGCAGACAGTATCACACAGGAGAGGATTAGATACAGGGCTCAGCAGACAGTATCACACAGGAGAGGATTAGATACAGGGCTCAGCAGACAGTATCACACAGGAGAGGATTAGATACACGGCTCAGCAGACAGTATCACACAGGAGAGGATTAGATACACGGCTCAGCAGACAGTATCACACAGGAGAGGATTAGATACACGGCTCAGCAGACAGTATCACACAGGATAGGATTAGATACACAGCTCAGCAAACAGTATCACACAGGATAGGATTAGATACACGGCTCAGCAGACAGTATCACACAGGAGAGGATTAGATACACGGCTCAGCAGACAGTATCACACAGGATAGGATTAGATACACAGCTCAGCAGACAGTATCACACAGGAGAGGATTAGATACACGGCTTAGTAGTCAGTATCACACAGGAGAGGATTAGATACACAGCTCAGCAGACAGTATCACACAGGAGAGGATTAGATACACGGCTTAGTAGTCAGTATCACACAGGAGAGGATTAGATACACGGCTCAGCAGACAGTATCACACAAGAGAGGATTAGATACACAGCTCAGCAGAGAGTATCACACAGGATAGGATTAGATACACAGCTCAGCAGACAGTATCAGACAGGAGAGGATTAGATACACGGCTCAGCAGACAGTATCAGACAGGAGAGGATTAGATACACGGCTCAGCAGACAGTATCACACAGGATAGGATTAGATACACGGCTCAGCAGAGAGTATCACACAGGATAGGATTAGATACACGGCTCAGCAGACAGTATCACACAGGATAGGATTAGATACACAGCTCAGCAGAGAGTATCACACAGGATAGGATTAGATACACAGCTCAGCAGACAGTATCACACAGGAGAGGATTAGATACACGGCTCAGCAGACAGTATCACACAGGAGAGGATTAGATACACGGCTCAGCAGACAGTATCACACAGGAGAGGATTAGATACACGGCTCAGCAGACAGTATCACACAGGATAGGATTAGATACACGGCTCAGCAGACAGTATCACACAGGATAGGATTACATACACGGCTCAGCAGACAGTATCACACAGGAGAGGATTAGATACACGGCTCAGCAGACAGTATCACACAGGATAGGATTAGATACACGGCTCAGCAGACAGTATCACACAGGATAGGATTAGATACACGGCTCAGCAGACAGTATCACACAGGAGAGGATTAGATACACAGCTCAGCAGACAGTATTACACAGGAGAGGATTAGATACACGGCTCAGCAGACAGTATCACACAGGATAGGATTAGATACACGGCTCAGCAGACAGTATCACACAGGAGAGGATTAGATACACGGCTCAGCAGACAGTATCACACAGGATAGGATTACATACACGGCTCAGCAGACAGTATCACACAGGAGAGGATTAGATACACGGCTCAGCAGACAGTATCACACAGGAGAGGATTAGATACACGGCTCAGCAGACAGTATCACACAGGAGAGGATTAGATACACGGCTCAGCAGACAGTATCACACAGGAGAGGATCAGATACACGGCTCAGCAGAGAGTATCACACAGGAGAGGATTAGATACACGGCTCAGCAGACAGTATCACACAGGATAGGATTAGATACACAGCTCAGCAGACAGTATCACACAGGAGAGGATTAGATACACGGCTCAGCAGACAGTATCACACAGGAGAGGATTAGATACACGGCTCAGCAGACAGTATCACACAGGATAGGATTAGATACACGGCTCAGCAGACAGTATCACACAGGAGAGGATTAGATACACAGCTCAGCAGACAGTATCACACAGGAGAGGATTAGATACACGGCTCAGCAGACAGTATCACACAGGAGAGGATTAGCTACACGGCTCAGCAGACAGTATCACACAGGATAGGATTAGATACACGGCTCAGCAGACAGTATCACACAAGAGAGGATTAGATACACAGCTCAGCAGTCAGTATCACACAGGATAGGATTAGATACACGGCTTAGTAGTCAGTATCACACAGGAGAGGATTAGATACACAGCTCAGCAGTCAGTATCACACAGGATAGGATTAGATACACGGCTCAGCAGACAGTATCACACAGGAGAGGATTAGATACACGGCTCAGCAGACAGTATCACACAGGAGAGGATTAGATACACAGCTCAGCAGACAGTATCACACAGGATAGGATTAGATACACAGCTCAGCAGACAGTATCACACAGGATAGGATTAGATACACGGCTCAGCAGTCAGTATCACACAGGATAGCATTAGATACACGGCTTAGTAGTCAGTATCACACAGGAGAGGATTAGATACAGGCTCAGCAGACAGTATCACACAGGACAGGATTAGATACACGGCTCAGCAGACAGTATCACACAGGATAGGATTAGATACACGACTCAGCAGACAGTATCACACAGGATAGGATTAGATACACGGCTCAGCAGACAGTATCACACAGGAGAGGATTAGATATACAGCTCAGCAGACAGTATCACACAGGAGAGGATTAGATACACAGCTCAGCAGACGGTATCACACAGGAGAGGATTAGATACACGGCTCAGCAGACAGTATCACACAGGATAGGATTAGATACACGGCTCAGCAGACAGTATCACACAGGAGAGGATTAGATACACGGCTCAGCAGACAGTATCACACAGGAGAGGATTAGATACACGGCTCAGCAGACAGTATCACACAGGAGAGGATCAGATACACGGCTTAGTAGTCAGTATCACACAGGAGAGGATTAGATACACGGCTTAGTAGTCAGTATCACACAGGAGAGGATTAGATACACGGCTCAGCAGACAGTACCACACAGGAGAGGATTAGATACACGGCTCAGCAGACAGTATCACACAGGAGAGGATTAGATACACGGCTTAGTAGTCAGTATCACACAGGAGAGGATTAGATACACGGCTCAGCAGACAGTATCAGACAGAATAGGATTAGATACACGGCTCAGCAGACAGTATCACACAGGATAGGATTAGATACACGGCTCAGCAGACAGTATCACACAGGATAGGATTAGATACACGGCTCAGCAGACAGTATCACACAGGAGAGGATCAGATACACGGCTCAGCAGACAGTATCACACAGGAGAGGATTAGATACACGGCTCAGCAGACAGTATCACACAGGAGAGGATTAGATACACGGATCAGCAGACAGTATCACACAGGAGAGGATTAGATACACAGCTCAGCAGACGGTATCACACAGGATAGGATTAGATACAAGGCTTAGCAGACAGTATCAGACAGGATAGGATTAGATACACGGCTCGGCAGAAAGTATCACACAGGAGAGGATTAGATACACAGCTTAGCAGACAGTATCAGACAGGAGAGGATTAGATACACAGCTCAGCAGACAGTATCACACAGAATAGGATTAGATACACAGCTTAGCAGACAGTATCAGACAGGATAGGATTAGATACACGGCTCGGCAGAAAGTATCACACAGGAGAGGATTAGATACACGGCTCAGCAGACAGTATCACACAGGATAGGATTAGATACACGGCTCAGCAGACAGTATCACACAGGAGAGGATTAGATACACAGCTCAGCAGTCAGTATCACACAGGAGAGGATTAGATACACGGCTCAGCAGTCAGTATCACACAGGAGAGGATTAGATACACAGCTCAGCAGTCAGTATCACACAGGAGAGGATTAGATACACAGCTCAGCAGTCAGTATCACACAGGAGAGGATTAGATACACGGCTCAGCAGACAGTATCACACAGGATAGGATTAGATACACGGCTCAGCAGACAGTATCACACAGGATAGGATTAGATACACGGCTCAGCAGACAGTATCACACAGGAGAGGAGTAGATACACGGCTCAGCAGACAGTATCACACAGGAGAGGATTAGATACACGGCTCAGCAGACAGTATCACACAGGAGAGGATTAGATACACGGCTCAGCAGACAGTATCACACAGGAGAGGATTAGATACACGGCTCAGCAGACAGTATCACACAGGAGAGGATTAGATACACGGCTCAGCAGTCAGTATCACACAGGAGAGGATTAGATACACGGCTCAGCAGACAGTATCACACAGGAGAGGATTAGATACACAGCTCAGCAGTCAGTATCACACAGGAGAGGATTAGATACACGGCTCAGCAGACAGTATCACACAGGATAGGATTAGATACACGGCTCAGCAGACAGTATCACACAGGATAGGATTAGATACACGGCTCAGCAGACAGTATCACACAGGAGAGGATTAGATACACAGCTCAGCAGACAGTATCACACAGGAGAGGATTAGATACACGGCTCAGCAGACAGTATCACACAGGAGAGGATTAGATACACGGCTCAGCAGACAGTATCACACAGGAGAGGATTAGATACACGGCTCAGCAGACAGTATTACACAGGAGAGGATTAGATACACAGCTCAGCAGACAGTATCACACAGGAGAGTATAAGATACACGGCTCAGCAGTCAGTATCACACAGGAGAGGATTAGATACACAGCTCAGCAGACAGTATCACACAGGAGAGGATTAGATACACGGCTCAGCAGACAGTATCACACAGGAGAGGATTAGATACACGGCTCAGCAGACAGTATCACACAGGAGAGGATTAGATACACGGCTCAGCAGACAGTATCACACAGGAGAGTATTAGATACACGGCTCAGCAGTCAGTATCACACAGGAGAGTATTAGATACACGGCTCAGCAGACAGTATCACACAGGATAGGATTAGATACACGGCTCAGCAGTCAGTATCACACAGGAGAGTATTAGATACACAGCTCAGCAGACAGTATCACACAGGAGAGGATTAGATACACGGCTCAGCAGTCAGTATCACACAGGAGAGTATTAGGTACACAGCTCAGCAGACAGTATCACACAGGAGAGGATTAGATACACGGCTCAGCAGACAGTATCACATAGGATAGGATTAGATACACGGCTCAGCAGACAGTATCACACAGGAGAGGATTAGATACACAGCTCAGCAGACAGTATCACACAGGAGAGGATTAGATACACGGCTCAGCAGACAGTATCACACAGGAGAGGATTAGATACACGGCTCAGCAGACAGTATCACACAGGAGAGGATTAGATACACGGCTCAGCAGACAGTATCACACAGGAGAGGATTAGATACACGGCTCAGCAGACAGTATCACACAGGAGAGGATTAGATACACGGCTCAGCAGACAGTATCACACAGGAGAGTATTAGATACACGGCTCAGCAGACAGTATCACACAGGAGAGGATTAGATACACGGCTCAGCAGACAGTATCACACAGGATTGGATTAGATACACGGCTCAGCAGTCGGTATCACACAGGATAGGATTAGATACACAGCTCAGCAGACAGTATCACACAGGAGAGGATTAGATACACGGCTCAGCAGTCAGTATCACACAGGAGAGGATTAGATACACGGCTCAGCAGACAGTATCACACAGGAGAGGATTAGATACACGGCTCAGCAGACAGAATCACACAGGAGAGGATTAGATACACGGCTCAGCAGTCAGTATCACACAGGAGAGTATGAGATACACGGCTCAGCAGACAGTATCACACAGGAGAGGATTAGATACACGGCTCAGCAGACAGTATCACACAGGAGAGTATTAGATACACAGCTCAGCAGACAGTATCACACAGGAGAGTATTAGATACACAGCTCAGCAGACAGTATCACACAGGAGAGGATTAGATACACGGCTCAGCAGACAGTATCACACAGGATAGGATTAGATACACGGCTCAGCAGACAGAATCACACAGGAGAGGATTAGATACACGGCTCAGCAGACAGTATCACACAGGAGAGGATTAGATACACGGCTCAGTAGACAGTATCACACAGGAGAGGATTAGATACACGGCTCAGCAGACAGTATCACACAGGAGAGGATTAGATACACGGCTCAGCAGACAGAATCACACAGGAGAGGATTAGATACACGGCTCAGCAGACAGTATCACACAGGAGAGGATTAGATACACGGCTCAGCAGACAGTATCACACAGGAGAGGATTAGATACACGGCTCAGCAGACAGTATCACACAGGAGAGGATTAGATACACGGCTCAGCAGACAGTATCACACAGGAGAGGATTAGATACACAGCTCAGCAGTGAGTATCACACAGGAGAGGATTAGATACACAGCTCAGCAGACAGTATCACACAGGAGAGGATTAGATACACAGCTCAGCAGACAGTATCACACAGGAGAGGATTAGATACACAGCTCAGCAGACAGTATCACACAGGAGAGGATTAGATACACAGCTCAGCAGACAGTATCACACAGGAGAGGATTAGATACACGGCTCAGCAGACAGTATCACACAGGAGAGGATTAGATACACAGCTCAGCAGTGAGTATCACACAGGATAGGATTAGATACACGGCTCAGCAGACAGTATCACACAGGAGAGGATTAGATACACAGCTCAGCAGACAGTATCACACAGGAGAGGATTAGATACACAGCTCAGCAGACAGTATCACACAGGAGAGGATTAGATACACAGCTCAGCAGACAGTATCACACAGGAGAGGATTAGATACACGGCTCAGCAGACAGTATCACACAGGAGAGGATTAGATACACAGCTCAGCAGACAGTATCACACAGGATAGGATTAGATACACGGCTCAGCAGACAGTATCACACAGGAGAGGATTAGATACACAGCTCAGCAGACAGTATCACACAGGATAGGATTAGATACACGGCTCAGCAGACAGTATCACACAGGAGAGGATTAGATACACAGCTCAGCAGACAGTATCACACAGGAGAGGATTAGATACACGGCTTAGTAGTCAGTATTACACAGGAGAGGATTAGATACACGGCTTAGTAGTCAGTATCACACAGGAGAGGATTAGATACACGGCTCAGCAGACAGTATCACACAGGAGAGGATTAGATACACAGCTCAGCAGACAGTATCACACAGGAGAGGATTAGATACACGGCTCAGCAGACAGTATCACACAGAATAGGATTAGATACACAGCTTAGCAGACAGTATCAGACAAGAGAGGATTAGATACACGGCTCAGCAGTCAGTATCACACAGGAGAGGATTAGATACACGGCTCAGCAGACAGTATCACACAGGAGAGGATTAGATACACGGCTCAGCAGACAGTATCACACAGGAGAGGATTAGATACACGGCTCAGCAGACAGTATCACACAGGAGAGGATTAGATACACAGCTCAGCAGAGAGTATCACACAGGAGAGGATTAGATACACGGCTCAGCAGACAGTATCACACAGGATAGGATTAGATACACGGCTCAGCAGACAGTATCACACAGGAGAGGATTAGATACACGGCTCAGCAGACAGTATCTCACAGGAGAGGATTAGATACACGGCTCAGCAGACAGTATCACACAGGAGAGGATTAGATACACAGCTCAGCAGAGAGTATCACACAGGAGAGGATTAGATACACGGCTCAGCAGACAGTATCACACAGGATAGGATTAGATACACGGCTCAGCAGACAGTATCACACAGGAGAGGATTAGATACACGGCTCAGCAGACAGTATCACACAGGAGAGGATTAGATACACGGCTCAGCAGACAGTATCACACAGGAGAGGATTAGATACACGGCTCAGCAGACAGTATCACACAGGAGAGGATTAGATACACGGCTCAGCAGACAGTATCACAGGAGAGGATTAGATACACGGCTCAGCAGACAGTATCACACAGGAGAGGATTAGATACACGGCTCAGCAGACAGTATCACACAGGAGAGGATTAGATACACGGCTCAGCAGACAGTATCACACAGGAGAGGATTAGATACAAGGCTCAGCAGACAGTATCACAGGATAGGATTAGATACACGGCTCAGCAGAGAGTATCACACATGAGAGGATTAGATACACGGCTCAGCAGAGAGTATCACACAGGAGAGGATTAGATACACGGCTCAGCAGACAGTATCACACAGGAGAGGATTAGATACAAGGCTCAGCAGACAGTATCACAGGATAGGATTAGATACACGGCTCAGCAGAGAGTATCACACATGAGAGGATTAGATACACGGCTCAGCAGAGAGTATCACACAGGAGAGGATTAGATACACGGCTCAGCAGACAGTATCACACAGGAGAGGATTAGATACATGGCTCAGCAGACAGTATCACACAGGAGAGGATTAGATACACGGCTCAGCAGAGAGTATCACACAGGATAGGATTAGATACACGGCTCAGCAGACAGTATCACACAGGATAGGATTAGATACACGGCTCAGCAGACAGTATCACACAGGAGAGGATTAGATACACGGCTCAGCAGACAGTATCACACAGGATAGGATTAGATACACGGCTCAGCAGACAGTATCACACAGGAGAGGTTAGATACACGGCTCAGCAGACAGTATCACACAGGAGAGGATTAGATACACGGCTCAGCAGAGAGTATCACACAGGAGAGGATTAGATACACGGCTCAGCAGTCAGTATCACACAGGAGAGGATTAGATACACGGCTCAGCAGAGAGTATCACACAGGAGAGGATTAGATACACGGCTCAGCAGAGAGTATCACACAGGAGAGGATTAGATACATGGCTCAGCAGACAGTATCACACAGGAGAGGATTAGATACACGGCTCAGCAGTCAGTATCACACAGGAGAGGATTAGATACACGGCTCAGCAGAGAGTATCACACAGGAGAGGATTAGATACACGGCTCAGCAGAGAGTATCACACAGGAGAGGATTAGATACATGGCTCAGCAGACAGTATCACACAGGAGAGGATTAGATACACGGCTCAGCAGACAGTATCACACAGGAGAGGATTAGATACAAGGCTCAGCAGACAGTATCACACAGGATAGGATTAGATACACGGCTCAGCAGACAGTATCACACAGGAGAGGATTAGATACACGGCTCAGCAGACAGTATCACACAGGATAGGATTAGATACACGGCTCAGCAGACAGTATCACACAGGAGAGGATTAGATACACAGCTCAGCAGACAGTATCACACAGGAGAGGATTAGATACACGGCTCAGCAGACAGTATCACACAGGATAGGATTAGATACACGGCTCAGCAGACAGTATCACACAGGAGAGGATTAGATACACGGCTCAGCAGACAGTATCTCACAGGAGAGGATTAGATACACAGCTCAGCAGACAGTATCACACAGGAGAGGATTAGATACACGGCTCAGCAGACAGTATCACACAGGATAGGATTAGATACACGGCTCAGCAGACAGTATCACACAGGAGAGGATTAGATACACGGCTCAGCAGAGAGTATCACACAGGAGAGGATTAGATACACGGCTCAGCAGACAGTATCACACAGGATAGGATTAGATACACGGCTCAGCAGACAGTATCACACAGGAGAGGATTAGATACACGGCTCAGCAGACAGTATCTCACAGGAGAGGATTAGATACACGGCTCAGCAGACAGTATCACACAGGATAGGATTAGATACACTGCTCAGCAGACAGTATCACACAGGAGAGGGTTAGATACACGGCTCAGCAGACAGTATCACACAGGAGAGGATTAGATACACGGCTCAGCAGACAGTATCACACAGGATAGGATTAGATACACGGCTCAGCAGACAGTATCACACAGGAGAGGATTAGATACACAGCTCAGCAGAGAGTATCACACAGGAGAGGATTAGATACACGGCTCAGCAGACAGTATCACACAGGATAGGATTAGATACACGGCTCAGCAGACAGTATCACACAGGAGAGGATTAGATACACGGCTCAGCAGACAGTATCTCACAGGAGAGGATTAGATACACAGCTCAGCAGACAGTATCAGACAGGAGAGGATTAGATACACGGCTCAGCAGACAGTATCACACAGGATAGGATTAGATACACGGCTCAGCAGACAGTATCACACAGGAGAGGGTTAGATACACGGCTCAGCAGACAGTATCACACAGGATAGGATTAGATACACGGCTCAGCAGACAGTATCACACAGGATAGGATTAGATACACGGCTCAGCACACAGTATCACACAGGAGAGGATTAGATACACAGCTCAGCAGACAGTATCACACAGAAGAGGATTAGATACACAGCTCAGCAGACAGTATCACACAGGAGAGGATTAGATACACGGCTCAGCAGACAGTATCACACAGGATAGGATTAGATACACGGCTCAGCAGACAGTATCACACAGGAGAGGATTAGATACACGGCTCAGCAGACAGTATCACACAGGAGAGGATTAGATACACGGCTCAGCAGACAGTATCACACAGGAGAGGATTAGATACACGGCTCAGCAGACAGTATCTCACAGGAGAGGATTAGATACACGGCTCAGCAGACAGTATCACACAGGAGAGGATTAGATACACAGCTCAGCAGAGAGTATCACACAGGAGAGGATTAGATACACGGCTCAGCAGACAGTATCACACAGGATAGGATTAGATACACGGCTCAGCAGACAGTATCACACAGGAGAGGATTAGATACACGGCTCAGCAGACAGTATCACACAGGAGAGGATTAGATACACGGCTCAGCAGACAGTATCACACAGGAGAGGATTAGATACACGGCTCAGCAGACAGTATCACACAGGAGAGGATTAGATACACGGCTCAGCAGACAGTATCACAGGAGAGGATTAGATACACGGCTCAGCAGACAGTATCACACAGGAGAGGATTAGATACACGGCTCAGCAGACAGTATCACACAGGAGAGGATTAGATACACGGCTCAGCAGACAGTATCACACAGGAGAGGATTAGATACAAGGCTCAGCAGACAGTATCACAGGATAGGATTAGATACACGGCTCAGCAGAGAGTATCACACATGAGAGGATTAGATACACGGCTCAGCAGAGAGTATCACACAGGAGAGGATTAGATACACGGCTCAGCAGACAGTATCACACAGGAGAGGATTAGATACAAGGCTCAGCAGACAGTATCACAGGATAGGATTAGATACACGGCTCAGCAGAGAGTATCACACATGAGAGGATTAGATACACGGCTCAGCAGAGAGTATCACACAGGAGAGGATTAGATACACGGCTCAGCAGACAGTATCACACAGGAGAGGATTAGATACATGGCTCAGCAGACAGTATCACACAGGAGAGGATTAGATACACGGCTCAGCAGAGAGTATCACACAGGATAGGATTAGATACACGGCTCAGCAGACAGTATCACACAGGATAGGATTAGATACACGGCTCAGCAGACAGTATCACACAGGAGAGGATTAGATACACGGCTCAGCAGACAGTATCACACAGGATAGGATTAGATACACGGCTCAGCAGACAGTATCACACAGGAGAGGTTAGATACACAGCTCAGCAGACAGTATCACACAGGAGAGGATTAGATACACGGCTCAGCAGACAGTATCACACAGGAGAGGATTAGATACACGGCTCAGCAGAGAGTATCACACAGGAGAGGATTAGATACACGGCTCAGCAGTCAGTATCACACAGGAGAGGATTAGATACACGGCTCAGCAGAGAGTATCACACAGGAGAGGATTAGATACACGGCTCAGCAGAGAGTATCACACAGGAGAGGATTAGATACATGGCTCAGCAGACAGTATCACACAGGAGAGGATTAGATACACGGCTCAGCAGTCAGTATCACACAGGAGAGGATTAGATACACGGCTCAGCAGAGAGTATCACACAGGAGAGGATTAGATACACGGCTCAGCAGAGAGTATCACACAGGAGAGGATTAGATACATGGCTCAGCAGACAGTATCACACAGGAGAGGATTAGATACACGGCTCAGCAGACAGTATCACACAGGAGAGGATTAGATACAAGGCTCAGCAGACAGTATCACACAGGATAGGATTAGATACACGGCTCAGCAGACAGTATCACACAGGAGAGGATTAGATACACGGCTCAGCAGACAGTATCACACAGGATAGGATTAGATACACGGCTCAGCAGACAGTATCACACAGGAGAGGATTAGATACACAGCTCAGCAGACAGTATCACACAGGAGAGGATTAGATACACGGCTCAGCAGACAGTATCACACAGGATAGGATTAGATACACGGCTCAGCAGACAGTATCACACAGGAGAGGATTAGATACACGGCTCAGCAGACAGTATCTCACAGGAGAGGATTAGATACACAGCTCAGCAGACAGTATCACACAGGAGAGGATTAGATACACGGCTCAGCAGACAGTATCACACAGGATAGGATTAGATACACGGCTCAGCAGACAGTATCACACAGGAGAGGATTAGATACACGGCTCAGCAGAGAGTATCACACAGGAGAGGATTAGATACACGGCTCAGCAGACAGTATCACACAGGATAGGATTAGATACACGGCTCAGCAGACAGTATCACACAGGAGAGGATTAGATACACGGCTCAGCAGACAGTATCTCACAGGAGAGGATTAGATACACGGCTCAGCAGACAGTATCACACAGGATAGGATTAGATACACTGCTCAGCAGACAGTATCACACAGGAGAGGGTTAGATACACGGCTCAGCAGACAGTATCACACAGGAGAGGATTAGATACACGGCTCAGCAGACAGTATCACACAGGATAGGATTAGATACACGGCTCAGCAGACAGTATCACACAGGAGAGGATTAGATACACAGCTCAGCAGAGAGTATCACACAGGAGAGGATTAGATACACGGCTCAGCAGACAGTATCACACAGGATAGGATTAGATACACGGCTCAGCAGACAGTATCACACAGGAGAGGATTAGATACACGGCTCAGCAGACAGTATCTCACAGGAGAGGATTAGATACACAGCTCAGCAGACAGTATCAGACAGGAGAGGATTAGATACACGGCTCAGCAGACAGTATCACACAGGATAGGATTAGATACACGGCTCAGCAGACAGTATCACACAGGAGAGGGTTAGATACACGGCTCAGCAGACAGTATCACACAGGATAGGATTAGATACACGGCTCAGCAGACAGTATCACACAGGATAGGATTAGATACACGGCTCAGCACACAGTATCACACAGGAGAGGATTAGATACACAGCTCAGCAGACAGTATCACACAGAAGAGGATTAGATACACAGCTCAGCAGACAGTATCACACAGGAGAGGATTAGATACACGGCTCAGCAGACAGTATCACACAGGATAGGATTAGATACACGGCTCAGCAGACAGTATCACACAGGAGAGGATTAGATACACGGCTCAGCAGACAGTATCACACAGGAGAGGATTAGATACACGGCTCAGCAGACAGTATCACACAGGAGAGGATTAGATACACGGCTCAGCAGACAGTATCACACAGGAGAGGATTAGATACACGGCTCAGCAGACAGTATCACACAGGAGAGGATTAGATACAAGGCTCAGCAGACAGTATCACAGGAGAGGATTAGATACACGGCTCAGCAGACAGTATCACACAGGAGAGGATTAGATACACGGCTCAGCAGACAGTATCACACAGGAGAGGATTAGATACAAGGCTCAGCAGACAGTATCACAGGATAGGATTAGATACACGGCTCAGCAGACAGTATCACACAGGATAGGATTAGATACACGGCTCAGCAGAGAGTATCACACAGGAGAGGATTAGATACACGGCTCAGCAGACAGTATCACACAGGAGAGGATTAGATACAAGGCTCAGCAGACAGTATCACACAGGAGAGGATTAGATACATGGCTCAGCAGACAGTATCACACAGGAGAGGATTAGATACACGGCTCAGCAGACAGTATCACACAGGATAGGATTAGATACACGGCTCAGCAGACAGTATCACACAGGAGAGGATTAGATACACGGCTCAGCAGACAGTATCACACAGGAGAGGTTAGATACACAGCTCAGCAGACAGTATCACACAGGAGAGGATTAGATACATGGCTCAGCAGACAGTATCACACAGGAGAGGATTAGATACACGGCTCAGCAGACAGTATCACACAGGAGAGGATTAGATACACGGCTCAGCAGACAGTATCACACAGGAGAGGATTAGATACATGGCTCAGCAGACAGTATCACACAGGAGAGGATTAGATACACGGCTCAGCAGACAGTATCACACAGGATAGGATTAGATACACGGCTCAGCAGACAGTATCACACAGGAGAGGATTAGATACACGGCTCAGCAGACAGTATCACACAGGAGAGGTTAGATACACAGCTCAGCAGACAGTATCACACAGGAGAGGATTAGATACACGGCTCAGCAGAGAGTATCACACAGGATAGGATTAGATACACGGCTCAGCAGAGAGTATCACACAGGAGAGGATTAGATACACGGCTCAGCAGACAGTATCACACAGGAGAGGATTAGATACACGGCTCAGCAGACAGTATCACACAGGATAGGATTAGATACACGGCTCAGCAGACAGTATCACACAGGAGAGGATTAGATACACGGCTCAGCAGACAGTATCACACAGGAGAGGATTAGATACAAGGCTCAGCAGACAGTATCACACAGGATAGGATTAGATACACGGCTCAGCAGACAGTATCACACAGGAGAGGATTAGATACACGGCTCAGCAGACAGTATCACACAGGAGAGGATTAGATACACGGCTCAGCAGAGAGTATCACACAGGATAGGATTAGATACACGGCTCAGCAGACAGTATCACACAGGAGAGGATTAGATACACAGCTCAGCAGACAGTATCACACAGGAGAGGATTAGATACACAGCTCAGCAGACAGTATCACACCGGAGAGGATTAGATACACAGCTCAGCAGACAGTATAACACCGGAGAGGATTAGATACACGGCTCAGCGGACAGTATCACACCGGAGAGGATTAGATACACGGCTCAGCAGAGAGTATCACACAGGAGAGGATTAGATACACGGCTCAGCAGACAGTATAACACCGGAGAGGATTAGATACACGGCTCAGCAGACAGTATCACACAGGAGAGGATTAGATACACGGCTCAGCAGACAGTATCACACCGGAGAGGATTAGATACAAGGCTCAGCAGACAGTATCACACAGGAGAGGATTAGATACACGGCTCAGCAGACAGTATCACACAGGAGAGGATTAGATACACGGCTCAGCAGACAGTATCACACAGGAGAGGATTAGATACACGGCTCAGCAGACAGTATCACACAGGATAGGATTAGATACACAGCTCAGCAGACAGGATCACACAGGATAGGATTAGATACACGGCCCAGCAGACAGTATCACACAGGAGAGGATTAGATACACGGCTCAGCAGACAGTATCACAGAGGATAGGATTAGATACAAGGCTCAGCAGACAGTATCACACAGGAGAGGATTAGATACACGGCTCAGCAGACAGTATCACACAGGAGAGGATTAGATACACGGCTCAGCAGACAGTATCACACAGGATAGGATTAGATACACGGCTCAGCAGACAGTATCACAGAGGATAGGATTAGATACAAGGCTCAGCAGACAGTATCACACAGGAGAGGATTAGATACACGGCTCAGCAGACAGTATCACACAGGAGAGGATTAGATGCACGGCTCAGCAGACAGTATCACACAGGACAGGATTAGATACACGTCTCAGCAGACAGTATCACACAGGAGAGGATTAGATACACGGCTCAGCAGACAGTATCACACAGGAGAGGATTAGATACACAGCTCAGCAGACAGTATCACACAGGAGAGGATTAGATACATGGCTCAGCAGACAGTATCACACAGGAGAGGATTAGATACATGGCTCAGCAGAGAGTATCACACAGGAGAGGATTAGATACACGGCTCAGCAGAGAGTATCACACAGGATAGGATTAGATACACGGCTCAGCAGACAGTATCACACAGGAGAGGATTAGATACACGGCTCAGCAGACAGTATCACACAGGAGAGGATTAGATACATGGCTCAGCAGACAGTATCACACAGGAGAGGATTAGATACACAGCTCAGCAGACAGTATCACACAGGAGAGGATTAGATACACGGCTCAGCAGACAGTATCACACAGGAGAGGATTAGATACACGGCTCAGCAGACAGTATCACACAGGAGAGGATTAGATACACGGCTCAGCAGACAGTATCACACAGGAGAGGATTAGATACACGGCTCAGCAGACAGTATCACACAGGAGAGGATTAGATACACGGCTCAGCAGGCAGTACCACACAGGATAGGATTAGATACACAGCTCAGCAGACAGTATCACACAGGATAGGATTAGATACACGGCTCAGAAGACAGTATCACACAGGAGAGGATTTGATACACGGCTCAGAAGACAGTATCACACAGGAGAGGATTAGATACACGGCTCAGCAGAGAGTATCACACAGGATAGGATTAGATACACAGCTCAGCAGACAGAATCACACAGGAGAGGATTAGATACACGGCTCAGCAGACAGTATCACACAGGAGAGGATTAGATACACGGCTCAGCAGACAGTATCACACAGGAGAGGATTAGATACACGGCTCAGCAGACAGTATCACACAGGAGAGGATTAGATACATGGCTCAGCAGAGAGTATCACACAGGAGAGGATTAGATACACGGCTCAGCAGACAGTATCACACAGGAGAGGATTAGATACACGGCTCAGCAGACAGTATCACACAGGATAGGATTAGATACACGGCTCAGCAGACAGTATCACACAGGAGAGGATTAGATACACGGCTCAGCAGACAGTATCACACAGGAGAGGATTAGATACACGGCTCAGCAGACAGTATCACACAGGAGAGGATTAGATACACGGCTCAGCAGACAGTATCACACAGGAGAGGATTAGATACACGGCTCAGCAGACAGTATCACACAGGAGAGGATTAGATACACGGCTCAGCAGACAGTATCACACAGGAGAGGATTAGATACACGGCTCAGCAGACAGTATCACACAGGAGAGGATTAGATACACGGCTCAGCAGACAGTATCACACAGGAGAGGATTAGATACACGGCTCAGCAGACAGTATCACACAGGATAGGATTAGATACACGGCTCAGCAGACAGTATCACACAGGAGAGGATTAGATACACGGCTCAGCAGACAGTATCACACAGGAGAGGATTAGATACACGGCTCAGCAGACAGTATCACACAGGAGAGGATTAGATACACGGCTCAGCAGACTGTATCACACAGGAGAGGATTAGATACACAGCTCAGCAGACAGTATCACACAGGAGAGGATTAGATACACGGCTCAGCAGACAGTATCACACAGGAGAGGATTAGATACACGGCTCAGCAGACTGTATCACACAGGAGAGGATTAGATACACAGCTCAGCAGACAGTATCACACAGGAGAGGATTAGATACACAGCTCAGCAGAGAGTATCACACAGGATAGGATTAGATACACGGCTCAGCAGACAGTATCACACAGGAGAGGATTAGATACACGGCTCAGCAGACTGTATCACACAGGAGAGGATTAGATACACGGCTCAGCAGACAGTATCACACAGGAGAGGATTAGATACACGGCTCAGCAGACTGTATCACACAGGAGAGGATTAGATACACGGCTCAGCAGACAGTATCACACAGGATGGGATTAGATACACGGCTCAGCAGACAGTATCACACAGGAGAGGATTAGATACACGGCTCAGCAGACAGTATCACACAGGAGAGGATTAGATACACGGCTCAGCAGACAGTATCACACAGGAGAGGATTAGATACACGGCTCAGCAGACTGTATCACACAGGAGAGGATTAGATACACAGCTCAGCAGACAGTATCACACAGGAGAGGATTAGATACACGGCTCAGCAGACTGTATCACACAGGAGAGGATTAGATACACAGCTCAGCAGACTGTATCACACAGGAGAGGATTAGATACACAGCTCAGCAGACAGTATCACACAGGAGAGGATTAGATACACGGCTCAGCAGACAGTATCACACAGGATGGGATTAGATACACGGCTCAGCAGACAGTATCACACAGGATAGGATTAGATACATGGCTCAGCAGACAGTATCACACAGGATAGGATTGGATACACGGCTCAGCAGACAGTATCACACAGGAGAGGATTAGATACATGGCTCAGCAGACAGTATCACACAGGATAGGATTAGATACACGGCTCAGCAGACAGTATCACACAGGAGAGGATTAGATACACGGCTCAGCAGACAGTATCACACAGGATAGGATTAGATACACGGCTCAGCAGACAGTATCACACAGGAGAGGATTAGATACACGGCTCAGCAGACAGTATCACACAGGAGAGGATTAGATACACAGCTCAGCAGACAGTATCACACAGGATAGGATTAGATACACGGCTCAGCAGACAGTATCACACAGGATAGGATTAGATACACGGCTCAGCAGACAGTATCACACAGGATAGGATTAGATACACGGCTCAGCAGACAGTATCACACAGGAGAGGATTAGATACACGGCACAGCAGACAGTATCACACAGGATAGGATTAGATACACAGCTCAGCAGACAGTATCACACAGGATAGGATTAGATACACAGCTCAGCAGACAGTATCACACAGGAGAGGATTAGATACACGGCTCAGCAGACAGTATCACACAGGAGAGGATTAGATACACGGCTCAACAGACAGTATCACACAGGATAGGATTAGATACACGGCTCAGCAGACAGTATCACACAGGATAGGATTAGATACACGGCTCAGCAGACAGTATCACACAGGATAGGATTAGATACACGGCTCAGCAGACAGTATCACACAGGAGAGGATTAGATACACGGCTCAGCAGACAGTATCACACAGGATAGGATTAGATACACGGCTCAGCAGACAGTATCACACAGGAGAGGATTAGATACACGGCTCAGCAGACAGTATCACACAGGATAGGATTAGATACACAGCTCAGCAGACAGTATCACATAGGAGAGGATTAGATACACGGCTCAGCAGAGAGTATCACACAGGAGAAGATTAGATACACGGCTCAGCAGACAGTATCACACAGGATAGGATTAGATACACAGCTCAGCAGACTGTATCACATAGGAGAGGATTAGATACACGGCTCAGCAGACAGTATCACACAGGATAGGACTAGATACACGGCTCAGCAGACAGTATCACACAGGAGAGGATTAGATACACGGCTCAGCAGACAGTATCACACAGGAGAGGATCAGATACACGGCTCAGCAGACAGTATCACACAGGAGAGGATTAGATACATGGCTCAGCAGAGAGTATCACACAGGATAGGATTAGATACACGGCTCAGCAGACAGTATCACACAGGATAGGATTAGATACACGGCTCAGCAGACAGTATCACACAGGATAGGATTAGATACACAGCTCAGCAGACAGTATCACACAGGAGAGGATTAGATACACGGCTCAGCAGACAGTATCACACAGGATAGGATTAGATACACGGCTCAGCAGACAGTATCACACAGGAGAGGATTAGATACACGGCTCAGCAGACAGTATCACACAGGATAGGATTAGATACACGGCTCAGCAGACAGTATCACACAGGAGAGGATTAGATACACGGCTCAGCAGAGAGTATCACACAGGAGAGGATTAGATACACAGCTCAGCAGACAGTATCACACAGGAGAGGATTAGATACACGGCTCAGCAGACAGTATCACACAGGATAGGATTAGATACACGGCTCAGCAGACAGTATCACACAGGAGAGGATTAGATACACGGCTCAGCAGACAGTATCACACAGGAGAGGATTAGATACACGGCTCAGCAGACAGTATCACACAGGAGAGGATTAGATACACGGCTCAGCAGACAGTATCACACAGGAGAGGATTAGATACACGGCTCAGCAGACAGTATCACACAGGATAGGATTAGATACACGGCTCAGCAGACAGTATCACACAGGATAGGATTAGATACACGGCTCAGCAGACAGTATCACACAGGAGAGGATTAGATACACGGCTCAGCAGACAGTATCACACAGGATAGGATTAGATACACGGCTCAGCAGAGAGTATCACACAGGAGAGGATTAGATACACAGCTCAGCAGACAGTATCACACAGGAGAGGATTAGATACACGGCTCAGCAGACAGTATCACACAGGAGAGGATTAGATACACGGCTCAGCAGACAGTATCACACAGGAGAGGATTAGATACACGGCTCAGCAGAGAGTATCACACAGGAGAGGATTAGATACACAGCTCAGCAGACAGTATCACACAGGAGAGGATTAGATACACGGCTCAGCAGACAGTATCACACAGGAGAGGATTAGATACATGGCTCAGCAGAGAGTATCACACAGGATAGGATTAGATACACGGCTCAGCAGACAGTATAACATAGGATAGGATTAGATACACGGCTCAGCAGACAGTATCACACAGGAGAGGATTAGATACATGGCTCAGCAGAGAGTATCACACAGGATAGGATTAGATACACGGCTCAGCAGACAGTATCACACAGGATAGGATTAGATACACGGCTCAGCAGACAGTATCACACAGGAGAGGATTAGATACATGGCTCAGCAGAGAGTATCACACAGGATAGGATTAGATACACGGCTCAGCAGACAGTATCACATAGGATAGGATTAGATACACGGCTCAGCAGACAGTATCACACAGGAGAGGATTAGATACACGGCTCAGCAGACAGTATCACACAGGAGAGGATTAGATACACGGCTCAGCAGACAGTATCACACAGGAGAGGATTAGATACACGGCTCAGCAGACAGTATCACACAGGATAGGATTAGATACACGGCTCAGCAGACAGTATCACACAGGATAGGATTAGATACACGGCTCAGCAGACGGTATCACACAGGAGAGGATTAGATACACGGCTCAGCAGACAGTATCACACAGGAGAGGATTAGATACACGGCTCAGCAGACAGTATCACACAGGATAGGATTAGATACACGGCTCAGCAGACAGTATCACACAGGAGAGGATTAGATACACGGCTCAGCAGACAGTATCACACAGGAGAGGATTAGATACACGGCTCAGCAGACAGTATCACACAGGATAGGATTAGATACACGGCTCAGCAGACAGTATCACACAGCAGAGGATCAGATACACGGCTCAGCAGAGAGTATCACACAGGAGAGGATTAGATACGGCTCAGCAGAGAGTATCACACAGGAGAGGATTAGATACACGGCTCAGCAGACAGTATCACACAGGAGAGGATTAGATACACGGCTCAGCAGACAGTATCACACAGGACAGGATTAGATACACGTCTCAGCAGACAGTATCACACAGGAGAGGATTAGATACACGTCTCAGCAGACAGTATCACACAGGATAGGATTAGATACACGGCTCAGCATAGAGTATCACACAGGAGAGGATTAGATACACAGCTCAGGAGACAGTATCACACAGGATAGGATTAGATACACGTCTCAGCAGACAGTATCACACAGGACAGGATTAGATACACGTCTCAGCAGACAGTATCACACAGGACAGGATTAGATACACGTCTCAGCAGACAGTATCACACAGGATAGGATTAGATACACGGCTCAGGAGACAGTATCACACAGGAGAGGATTAGATACACGGCTCAGGAGACAGTATCACACAGGATAGGATTAGATACACGTCTCAGCAGACAGTATCACACAGGAGAGGATTAGATACACGGCTCAGGAGACAGTATCACACAGGAGAGGATTAGATACACGGCTCAGGAGACAGTATCACACAGGATAGGATTAGATACACGGCTCAGCATAGAGTATCACACAGGAGAGGATTAGATACACAGCTCAGGAGACAGTATCACACAGGATAGGATTAGATACACGGCTCAGCATAGAGTATCACACAGGAGAGGATTAGATACACAGCTCAGCAGACAGTATCACACAGGAGAGGATTAGATACACGGCTCAGCAGACAGTATCACACAGGAGAGGATTAGATACACAGCTCAGCAGACAGTATCACACAGGAGAGGATTAGATACACGGCTCAGCAGACAGTATCACACAGGAGAGGATTAGATACACAGCTCAGCAGACAGTATCACACAGGAGAGGATTAGATACACGGCTCAGCAGACCGTATCACACAGGATAGGATTAGATACACAGCTCAGCAGACAGTATCACACAGGATAGGATTAGATACACGTCTCAGCAGACAGTATCACACAGGAGAGGATTAGATACACGGCTCAGGAGACAGTATCACACAGGACAGGATTAGATACACGTCTCAGCAGACAGTATCACACAGGAGAGGATTAGATACACGGCTCAGCAGACAGTATCACACAGGATAGGATTAGATACACGGCTCAGCATAGAGTATCACACAGGAGAGGATTAGATACACAGCTCAGCAGACAGTATCACACAGGATAGGATTAGATACACAGCTCAGCAGACAGTATCACACAGGAGAGGATTAGATACACGGCTCAGCAGACAGTATCACACAGGAGAGGATTAGATACACGGCTCAGCAGACAGTATCACACAGGAGAGGATTAGATACACAGCTCAGCAGACAGTATTACACAGGATAGGATTAGATACACGGCTCAGCAGACAGTATCACACAGGATAGGATTAGATACACGGCTCAGCAGACAGTATCACACAGGAGAGGATTAGATACACGGCTCAGCAGACAGTATCACACAGGATAGGATTAGATGCACGGCTCAGCAGACGGTATCACACAGGAGAGGATTAGATACACGGCTCAGCAGACAGTATCACACAGGAGAGGATTAGATACACAGCTCAGCAGACAGTATCACACAGGAGAGGATTAGATACACGGCTCAGCAGACAGTATCACACAGGAGAGGATTAGATACACTGCTCACCAGACAGTATCACACAGGAGAGGATTAGATACATGGCTCAGCAGACAGTATCACACAGTAGAGGATTAGATACACGGCTCAGCAGACAGTATCACACAGGAGAGGATTAGATACACGGCTCAGCAGACAGTATCACACAGGAGAGGATTAGATACACGGCTCAGCAGACAGTATCACACAGGAGAGGATTAGATACACGGCTCAGCAGACAGTATCACACAGGATAGGATTAGATACACGGCTCAGCAGACAGTATCACACAGGAGAGGATTAGATACACGGCTCAGCAGACAGTATCACACAGGAGAGGATTAGATACACGGCTCAGCAGACAGTATCACAGGAGAGGATTAGATACACAGCTCAGCAGACGGTATCACACAGGAGAGGATTAGATACACGGCTCAGCAGACAGTATCACACAGGAGAGGATTAGATACACGGCTCAGCATAGAGTATCACACAGGAGAGGATTAGATACACAGCTCAGCAGACAGTATCACACAGGAGAGGATTAGATACACGGCTCAGCAGACAGTATCACACAGGAGAGGATTAGATACACGGCTCAGCAGACAGTATCACACAGGAGAGGATTAGATACACGGCTCAGCAGACAGTATCACACAGGAGAGGATTAGATACACGTCTCAGCAGACAGTATCACACAGGAGAGGATTAGATACACGGCTCAGCAGACAGTATCACACAGGAGAGGATTAGATACACGGCTCAGCAGACAGTATCACACAGGATAGGATTAGATACACGGCTCAGCATAGAGTATCACACAGGATAGGATTAGATACACGGCTCAGCATAGAGTATCACACAGGAGAGGATTAGATACACAGCTCAGCAGACAGTATCACACAGGAGAGGATTAGATACACGGCTCAGCAGACAGTATCACAGGAGAGGATTAGATACACAGCTCAGCAGACAGTATCACACGGGATAGGATTAGATACACGGCTCAGCAGACAGTATCACACAGGAGAGGATTAGATACACAGCTCAGCAGTCAGTATCACACAGGAGAGGATTAGATACACGGCTCAGCAGACAGTATCACACAGGAGAGGATTAGATACACGGCTCAGCAGACAGTATCACACAGGAGAGGATTAGATACACGGCTCAGCAGAGAGTATCACACAGGAGAGGATTAGATACAAAGCTCAGCAGACAGTATCACACAGGAGAGGATTAGATACACGGCTCAGCAGACAGTATCACACAGGAGAGGATTAGATACACGGCTCAGCAGAGAGTATCACACAGGAGAAGATTAGATACATGGCTCAGCAGACAGTATCACACAGGATAGGATTAGATACACGGCTCAGCAGACAGTATCACACAGGAGAGGATTAGATACACGGCTCAGCAGACAGTATCACACAGGAGAGGATTAGATACACAGCTCAGCAGACAGTATCACACAGGAGAGGATTAGATACACGGCTCAGCAGTCAGTATCACACAGGAGAGGATTAGATACACGGCTCAGGAGACAGTATCACACAGGACAGGATTAGATACACGTCTCAGCAGACAGTATCACACAGGAGAGGATTAGATACACGGCTCAGCAGTCAGTATCACACAGGAGAGGATTAGATACACGGCTCAGGAGACAGTATCACACAGGACAGGATTAGATACACGTCTCAGCAGACAGTATCACACAGGAGAGGATTAGATACACGGCTCAGCAGACAGTATCACACAGGATAGGATTAGATACACGGCTCAGCATAGAGTATCACACAGGAGAGGATTAGATACACAGCTCAGCAGACAGTATCACACAGGATAGGATTAGATACACAGCTCAGCAGACAGTATCACACAGGAGAGGATTAGATACACGGCTCAGCAGACAGTATCACACAGGAGAGGATTAGATACACGGCTCAGCAGACAGTATCACACAGGAGAGGATTAGATACACAGCTCAGCAGACAGTATTACACAGGATAGGATTAGATACACGGCTCAGCAGACAGTATCACACAGGATAGGATTAGATACACGGCTCAGCAGACAGTATCACACAGGAGAGGATTAGATACACGGCTCAGCAGACAGTATCACACAGGATAGGATTAGATACACGGCTCAGCAGACAGTATCACACAGGATAGGATTAGATGCACGGCTCAGCAGACGGTATCACACAGGAGAGGATTAGATACACGGCTCAGCAGACAGTATCACACAGGAGAGGATTAGATACACAGCTCAGCAGACAGTATCACACAGGAGAGGATTAGATACACGGCTCAGCAGACAGTATCACACAGGAGAGGATTAGATACACTGCTCACCAGACAGTATCACACAGGAGAGGATTAGATACATGGCTCAGCAGACAGTATCACACAGTAGAGGATTAGATACACGGCTCAGCAGACAGTATCACACAGGAGAGGATTAGATACACGGCTCAGCAGACAGTATCACACAGGAGAGGATTAGATACACGGCTCAGCAGACAGTATCACACAGGATAGGATTAGATACACGGCTCAGCAGACAGTATCACACAGGAGAGGATTAGATACACGGCTCAGCAGACAGTATCACACAGGAGAGGATTAGATACACGGCTCAGCAGACAGTATCACAGGAGAGGATTAGATACACAGCTCAGCAGACGGTATCACACAGGAGAGGATTAGATACACGGCTCAGCAGACAGTATCACACAGGAGAGGATTAGATACACGGCTCAGCATAGAGTATCACACAGGAGAGGATTAGATACACAGCTCAGCAGACAGTATCACACAGGAGAGGATTAGATACACGGCTCAGCAGACAGTATCACACAGGAGAGGATTAGATACACGGCTCAGCAGACAGTATCACACAGGAGAGGATTAGATACACGGCTCAGCAGACAGTATCACACAGGAGAGGATTAGATACACGTCTCAGCAGACAGTATCACACAGGAGAGGATTAGATACACGGCTCAGCAGACAGTATCACACAGGAGAGGATTAGATACACGGCTCAGCAGACAGTATCACACAGGATAGGATTAGATACACGGCTCAGCATAGAGTATCACACAGGATAGGATTAGATACACGGCTCAGCATAGAGTATCACACAGGAGAGGATTAGATACACAGCTCAGCAGACAGTATCACACAGGAGAGGATTAGATACACGGCTCAGCAGACAGTATCACAGGAGAGGATTAGATACACAGCTCAGCAGACAGTATCACACGGGATAGGATTAGATACACGGCTCAGCAGACAGTATCACACAGGAGAGGATTAGATACACAGCTCAGCAGTCAGTATCACACAGGAGAGGATTAGATACACGGCTCAGCAGACAGTATCACACAGGAGAGGATTAGATACACGGCTCAGCAGACAGTATCACACAGGAGAGGATTAGATACACGGCTCAGCAGAGAGTATCACACAGGAGAGGATTAGATACAAAGCTCAGCAGACAGTATCACACAGGAGAGGATTAGATACACGGCTCAGCAGACAGTATCACACAGGAGAGGATTAGATACACGGCTCAGCAGAGAGTATCACACAGGAGAAGATTAGATACATGGCTCAGCAGACAGTATCACACAGGATAGGATTAGATACACGGCTCAGCAGACAGTATCACACAGGAGAGGATTAGATACACGGCTCAGCAGACAGTATCACACAGGAGAGGATTAGATACACAGCTCAGCAGACAGTATCACACAGGAGAGGATTAGATACACGGCTCAGCAGTCAGTATCACACAGGAGAGGATTAGATACACGGCTCAGCAGGCAGTATCACACAGGATAGGATTAGATACACGGCTCAGCAGACAGTATCACACAGGAGAGGATTAGATACACGGCTCAGCAGACAGTATCACACAGGAGAGGATTAGATACACGGCTCAGCAGACAGTATCACACAGGAGAGGATTAGATACACGGCTCAGCAGACAGTATCACACAGGAGAGGATTAGATACACGGCTCAGCAGACAGTATCACACAGGAGAGGATTAGATACACGGCTCAGCAGACAGTATCACACAGGAGAGGATTAGATACACGGCTCAGCAGTCAGTATCACACAGGAGAGGATTAGATACACGGCTCAGCAGACAGTATCACACAGGAGAGGATTAGATACACGGCTCAGCAGACAGTATCACACAGGAGAGGATTAGATACACGGCTCAGCAGACAGTATCACACAGGAGAGGATTAGATACACGGCTCAGCAGTCAGTATCACACAGGAGAGGATTAGATACACGGCTCAGCAGACAGTATCACACAGGAGAGGATTAGATACACGGCTCAGCAGACAGTATCACACAGGATAGGATTAGATACACGGCTCAGCAGACAGTATCACACAGGAGAGGATTAGATACACGGCTCAGCAGACAGTATCACACAGGAGAGGATTAGATACACGGCTCAGCAGACAGTATCACACAGGAGAGGATTAGATACACGGCTCAGCAGACAGTATCACACAGGAGAGGATTAGATACACGGCTCAGCAGACAGTATCACACAGGAGAGGATTAGATACACGGCTCAGCAGACAGTATCACACAGGAGAGGATTAGATACACGGCCCAGCAGACCGTATCACACAGGATAGGATTAGATACACGGCTCAGCAGACAGTATCACACAGGATAGGATTAGATACACGGCTCAGCAGACAGTATCACACAGGAGAGGATTAGATACACGGCTCAGCAGACAGTATCACACAGGAGAGGATTAGATACACGGCTCAGCAGACAGTATCACACAGGAGAGGATTAGATACACGGCTCAGCAGACAGTATCACACAGGAGAGGATTAGATACACGGCTCAGCAGAGAGTATCACACAGGATAGGATTAGATACACGGCTCAGCAGACAGTATCACACAGGAGAGGATTAGATACACAGCTCAGCAGACAGTATCACACAGGAGAGGATTAGATACACGGCTCAGCAGACAGTATCACACAGGATAGGATTAGATACACGGCTCAGCAGACAGTATCACACAGGAGAGGATTAGATACACGGCTCAGCAGACAGTATCACACAGGAGAGGATTAGATACACAGCTCAGCAGACAGTATCACACAGGAGAGGATTAGATACACGGCTCAGCAGACAGTATCACACAGGATAGGATTAGATACACGGCTCAGCAGACAGTATCACACAGGAGAGGATTAGATACACGGCTCAGCAGACAGTATCACACAGGATAGGATTAGATACACGGCTCAGCAGACAGTATCACACAGGAGAGGATTAGATACACGGCTCAGCAGACAGTATCACACAGGAGAGGATTAGATACACGGCTCAGCAGTCAGTATCACACAGGATAGGATTAGATACACGGCTCAGCAGAGTATCACACAGGAGAGGATTAGATACACGGCTCAGCAGAGAGTATCACACAGGATAGGATTAGATACACGGCTCAGCAGACAGTATCACACAGGAGAGGATTAGATACACGGCTCAGCAGACAGTATCACACAGGAGAGGATTAGATACACGGCTCAGCAGACAGTATCACACAGGATAGGATTAGATACACGGCTCAGCAGACAGTATCACACAGGAGAGGATTAGATACACAGCTCAGCAGACAGTATCACACAGGAGAGGATTAGATACACGGCTCAGCAGACAGTATCACACAGGATAGGATTAGATACACGGCTCAGCAGACAGTATCACACAGGAGAGGATTAGATACACGGCTCAGCAGACAGTATCACACAGGATAGGATTAGATACACGGCTCAGCAGACAGTATCACACAGGAGAGGATTAGATACACGGCTCAGCAGACAGTATCACACAGGAGAGGATTAGATACACGGCTCAGCAGTCAGTATCACACAGGATAGGATTAGATACACGGCTCAGCAGAGTATCACACAGGAGAGGATTAGATACACGGCTCAGCAGACAGTATCACACAGGAGAGGATTAGATACACGGTTCAGCAGACAGTATCACACAGGAGAGGATTAGATACACGGCTCAGCAGACAGTATCACACAGGATAGGATTAGATACACGGCTGAGCAGAGAGTATCACACAGGATAGGATTAGATACACGGCTCAGCAGACAGTATCACACAGGATAGGATTAGATACACAGCTCAGCAGACAGTATCACACAGGAGAGGATTAGATACACGGCTTAGTAGTCAGTATCACACAGGAGAGGATTAGATACACAGCTCAGCAGACAGTATCACACAGGAGAGGATTAGATACACGGCTTAGTAGTCAGTATCACACAGGAGAGGATTAGATACACAGCTCAGCAGACAGTATCACACAGGAGAGGATTAGATACACGGCTCAGCAGACAGTATCACACAGGATAGGATTAGATACACGGCTCAGCAGACAGTATCACACAGGATAGGATTAGATACATGGCTCAGCAGTCAGTATCACACAGGAGAGGATTAGATACACGGCTCAGCAGACAGTATCACACAGGAGAGGATTAGATACACGGCTCAGCAGACAGTATCACACAGGAGAGGATTAGATACACGGCTCAGCAGACAGTATCACACAGGATAGGATTAGATACACAGCTCAGCAGACAGTATCACACAGGAGAGGATTAGATACACAGCTCAGCAGACAGTATCACACAGGAGAGGATTAGATACAGGGCTCAGCAGACAGCATCACACAGGAGAGGATTAGATACAGGGCTCAGCAGACAGTATCACACAGGAGAGGATTAGATACAGGGCTCAGCAGACAGTATCACACAGGAGAGGATTAGATACACGGCTCAGCAGAGAGTATCACACAGGAGAGGATTAGATACACAGCTCAGCAGACAGTATCACACAGGAGAGGATTAGATACAGGGCTCAGCAGACAGTATCACACAGGAGAGGATTAGATACACGGCTCAGCAGACAGTATCACACAGGAGAGGATTAGATACACGGCTCAGCAGACAGTATCACACAGGAGAGGATTAGATACACGGCTCAGCAGACAGTATCACACAGGATAGGATTAGATACACAGCTCAGCAAACAGTATCACACAGGATAGGATTAGATACACGGCTCAGCAGACAGTATCACACAGGAGAGGATTAGATACACGGCTCAGCAGACAGTATCACACAGGATAGGATTAGATACACAGCTCAGCAGACAGTATCACACAGGAGAGGATTAGATACACGGCTTAGTAGTCAGTATCACACAGGAGAGGATTAGATACACAGCTCAGCAGACAGTATCACACAGGAGAGGATTAGATACACGGCTTAGTAGTCAGTATCACACAGGAGAGGATTAGATACACAGCTCAGCAGACAGTATCACACAGGAGAGGATTAGATACACGGCTCAGCAGACAGTATCACACAGGATAGGATTAGATACACGGCTCAGCAGACAGTATCACACAGGATAGGATTAGATACATGGCTCAGCAGTCAGTATCACACAGGAGAGGATTAGATACACGGCTCAGCAGACAGTATCACACAGGAGAGGATTAGATACACGGCTCAGCAGACAGTATCACACAGGATAGGATTAGATACACAGCTCAGCAGACAGTATCACACAGGAGAGGATTAGATACACAGCTCAGCAGACAGTATCACACAGGAGAGGATTAGATACAGGGCTCAGCAGACAGCATCACACAGGAGAGGATTAGATACAGGGCTCAGCAGACAGTATCACACAGGAGAGGATTAGATACAGGGCTCAGCAGACAGTATCACACAGGAGAGGATTAGATACACGGCTCAGCAGAGAGTATCACACAGGAGAGGATTAGATACACAGCTCAGCAGACAGTATCACACAGGAGAGGATTAGATACAGGGCTCAGCAGACAGTATCACACAGGAGAGGATTAGATACACGGCTCAGCAGACAGTATCACACAGGAGAGGATTAGATACACGGCTCAGCAGACAGTATCACACAGGAGAGGATTAGATACACGGCTCAGCAGACAGTATCACACAGGATAGGATTAGATACACAGCTCAGCAAACAGTATCACACAGGATAGGATTAGATACACGGCTCAGCAGACAGTATCACACAGGAGAGGATTAGATACACGGCTCAGCAGACAGTATCACACAGGATAGGATTAGATACACAGCTCAGCAGACAGTATCACACAGGAGAGGATTAGATACACGGCTCAGCAGACAGTATCACACAGGAGAGGATTAGATACACGGCTTAGTAGTCAGTATCACACAGGAGAGGATTAGATACACAGCTCAGCAGACAGTATCACACAGGAGAGGATTAGATACACGGCTTAGTAGTCAGTATCACACAGGAGAGGATTAGATACACGGCTCAGCAGACAGTATCACACAAGAGAGGATTAGATACACAGCTCAGCAGAGAGTATCACACAGGATAGGATTAGATACACAGCTCAGCAGACAGTATCAGACAGGAGAGGATTAGATACACGGCTCAGCAGACAGTATCAGACAGGAGAGGATTAGATACACGGCTCAGCAGACAGTATCACACAGGATAGGATTAGATACACGGCTCAGCAGAGAGTATCACACAGGATAGGATTAGATACACGGCTCAGCAGACAGTATCAGACAGGAGAGGATTAGATACACGGCTCAGCAGACAGTATCACACAGGATAGGATTAGATACACAGCTCAGCAGAGAGTATCACACAGGATAGGATTAGATACACAGCTCAGCAGACAGTATCACACAGGAGAGGATTAGATACACGGCTCAGCAGACAGTATCACACAGGAGAGGATTAGATACACGGCTCAGCAGACAGTATCACACAGGAGAGGATTAGATACACGGCTCAGCAGACAGTATCACACAGGATAGGATTAGATACACGGCTCAGCAGACAGTATCACACAGGATAGGATTAGATACACGGCTCAGCAGACAGTATCACACAGGAGAGGATTAGATACACAGCTCAGCAGACAGTATTACACAGGAGAGGATTAGATACACGGCTCAGCAGACAGTATCACACAGGATAGGATTAGATACACGGCTCAGCAGACAGTATCACACAGGAGAGGATTAGATACACGGCTCAGCAGACAGTATCACACAGGATAGGATTACATACACGGCTCAGCAGACAGTATCACACAGGAGAGGATTAGATACACAGCTCAGCAGACAGTATTACACAGGAGAGGATTAGATACACGGCTCAGCAGACAGTATCACACAGGATAGGATTAGATACACGGCTCAGCAGACAGTATCACACAGGAGAGGATTAGATACACGGCTCAGCAGACAGTATCACACAGGATAGGATTACAAACACGGCTCAGCAGACAGTATCACACAGGAGAGGATTAGATACACGGCTCAGCAGACAGTATCACACAGGAGAGGATTAGATACACGGCTCAGCAGACAGTATCACACAGGAGAGGATTAGATACACGGCTCAGCAGACAGTATCACACAGGAGAGGATTAGATACACGGCTCAGCAGACAGTATCACACAGGAGAGGATTAGATACACGGCTCAGCAGACAGTATCACACAGGATAGGATTAGATACACGGCTCAGCAGAGAGTATCACATAGGATAGGATTAGATACACGGCTCAGCAGACAGTATCACACAGGATAGGATTAGATACACAGCTCAGCAGACAGTATCACACAGGAGAGGATTAGATACACGGCTCAGTAGACAGTATCACACAGGAGAGGATTAGATACACGGCTCAGCAGACAGTATCACACAGGATAGGATTAGATACACAGCTCAGCAGACACTATCACACAGGATAGGATCAGATACACGGCTCAGCAGACAGTATCACACAGGATAGGATTAGATACACGGCTCAGCAGACAGTATCACACAGGAGAGGATTAGATACACGGCTCAGCAGACAGTATCACACAGGAGAGGATTAGATACACGGCTCAGCAGACAGTATCACACAGGAGAGGATTAGATACACGGCTCAGCAGACAGTATCACACAGGAGAGGATTAGATACACGGCTCAGCAGACAGTATCACACAGGATAGGATTAGATACACGGCTCAGCAGACACTATCACACAGGATAGGATCAGATACACGGCTCAGCAGACAGTATCACACAGGAGAGGATTAGATACACGGCTCAGCAGTCAGTATCACACAGGAGAGGATTAGATACACGGCTCAGCAGACAGTATCACACAGGAGAGGATCAGATACACAGCTCAGCAGACAGTATCACACAGGAGAGGATCAGATACACGGCTCAGCAGAGAGTATCACACAGGAGAGGATTAGATACACGGCTCAGCAGTCAGTATCACACAGGAGAGGATTAGATACACGGCTCAGCAGACAGTATCACACAGGAGAGGATTAGATACACGGCTCAGCAGACAGTATCACACAGGAGAGGATTAGATACACGGCTCAGCAGACAGTATCACACAGGATAGGATTAGATACACGGCTCAGCAGACAGTATCACACAGGAGAGGATTAGATACACAGCTCAGCAGACAGTATCACACAGGAGAGGATTAGATACACGGCTCAGCAGACAGTATCACACAGGAGAGGATTAGCTACACGGCTCAGCAGACAGTATCACACAGGATAGGATTAGATACACGGCTCAGCAGACAGTATCACACAGGAGAGGATTAGATACACAGCTCAGCAGTCAGTATCACACAGGATAGGATTAGATACACGGCTTAGTAGTCAGTATCACACAGGAGAGGATTAGATACACGGATTAGTAGTCAGTATCACACAGGAGAGGATTAGATACACAGCTCAGCAGTCAGTATCACACAGGATAGGATTAGATACACGGCTCAGCAGACAGTATCACACAGGAGAGGATTAGATACACGGCTCAGCAGACAGTATCACACAGGAGAGGATTAGATACACAGCTCAGCAGACAGTATCACACAGGATAGGATTAGATACACAGCTCAGCAGTCAGTATCACACAGGATAGGATTAGATACACAGCTCAGCAGACAGTATCACACAGGATAGGATTAGATACACGGCTCAGCAGTCAGTATCACACAGGATAGCATTAGATACACGGCTTAGTAGTCAGTATCACACAGGAGAGGATTAGATACACGGCTCAGCAGACAGTATCACACAGGACAGGATTAGATACACGGCTCAGCAGACAGTATCACACAGGATAGGATTAGATACACGACTCAGCAGACAGTATCACACAGGATAGGATTAGATACACGGCTCAGCAGACAGTATCACACAGGAGAGGATTAGATATACAGCTCAGCAGACAGTATCACACAGGAGAGGATTAGATACACAGCTCAGCAGACGGTATCACACAGGAGAGGATTAGATACACGGCTCAGCAGACAGTATCACACAGGATAGGATTAGATACACGGCTCAGCAGACAGTATCACACAGGAGAGGATTAGATACACGGCTCAGCAGACAGTATCACACAGGAGAGGATTAGATACACGGCTCAGCAGACAGTATCACACAGGAGAGGATCAGATACACGGCTTAGTAGTCAGTATCACACAGGAGAGGATTAGATACACGGCTTAGTAGTCAGTATCACACAGGAGAGGATTAGATACACGGCTCAGCAGACAGTACCACACAGGAGAGGATTAGATACACGGCTCAGCAGACAGTATCACACAGGAGAGGATTAGATACACGGCTTAGTAGTCAGTATCACACAGGAGAGGATTAGATACACGGCTCAGCAGACAGTATCAGACAGAATAGGATTAGATACACGGCTCAGCAGACAGTATCACACAGGATAGGATTAGATACACGGCTCAGCAGACAGTATCACACAGGATAGGATTAGATACACGGCTCAGCAGACAGTATCACACAGGAGAGGATCAGATACACGGCTCAGCAGACAGTATCACACAGGAGAGGATTAGATACACGGCTCAGCAGACAGTATCACACAGGAGAGGATTAGATACACGGATCAGCAGACAGTATCACACAGGAGAGGATTAGATACACAGCTCAGCAGACGGTATCACACAGGATAGGATTAGATACAAGGCTTAGCAGACAGTATCAGACAGGATAGGATTAGATACACGGCTCGGCAGAAAGTATCACACAGGAGAGGATTAGATACACAGCTTAGCAGACAGTATCAGACAGGAGAGGATTAGATACACAGCTCAGCAGACAGTATCACACAGAATAGGATTAGATACACAGCTTAGCAGACAGTATCAGACAGGATAGGATTAGATACACGGCTCGGCAGAAAGTATCACACAGGAGAGGATTAGATACACGGCTCAGCAGACAGTATCACACAGGATAGGATTAGATACACGGCTCAGCAGACAGTATCACACAGGAGAGGATTAGATACACAGCTCAGCAGTCAGTATCACACAGGAGAGGATTAGATACACGGCTCAGCAGACAGTATCACACAGGATAGGATTAGATACACGGCTCAGCAGACAGTATCACACAGGAGAGGAGTAGATACACGGCTCAGCAGACAGTATCACACAGGAGAGGATTAGATACACGGCTCAGCAGACAGTATCACACAGGAGAGGATTAGATACACGGCTCAGCAGACAGTATCACACAGGAGAGGATTAGATACACGGCTCAGCAGTCAGTATCACACAGGAGAGGATTAGATACACGGCTCAGCAGACAGTATCACACAGGAGAGGATTAGATACACAGCTCAGCAGTCAGTATCACACAGGAGAGGATTAGATACACGGCTCAGCAGACAGTATCACACAGGATAGGATTAGATACACGGCTCAGCAGACAGTATCACACAGGATAGGATTAGATACACGGCTCAGCAGACAGTATCACACAGGAGAGGATTAGATACACAGCTCAGCAGACAGTATCACACAGGAGAGGATTAGATACACGGCTCAGCAGACAGTATCACACAGGAGAGGATTAGATACACGGCTCAGCAGACAGTATCACACAGGAGAGGATTAGATACACGGCTCAGCAGACAGTATCACACAGGAGAGTATAAGATACACGGCTCAGCAGTCAGTATCACACAGGAGAGGATTAGATACACAGCTCAGCAGACAGTATCACACAGGAGAGGATTAGATACACGGCTCAGCAGACAGTATCACACAGGAGAGGATTAGATACACGGCTCAGCAGACAGTATCACACAGGAGAGTATTAGATACACGGCTCAGCAGTCAGTATCACACAGGAGAGTATTAGATACACGGCTCAGCAGACAATATCACACAGGAGAGGATTAGATACACGGCTCAGCAGTCAGTATCACACAGGAGAGTATTAGATACACAGCTCAGCAGACAGTATCACACAGGAGAGGATTAGATACACGGCTCAGCAGTCAGTATCACACAGGAGAGTATTAGGTACACAGCTCAGCAGACAGTATCACACAGGAGAGGATTAGATACACGGCTCAGCAGACAGTATCACATAGGATAGGATTAGATACACGGCTCAGCAGACAGTATCACACAGGAGAGGATTAGATACACAGCTCAGCAGACAGTATCACACAGGAGAGGATTAGATACACGGCTCAGCAGACAGTATCACACAGGAGAGGATTAGATACACGGCTCAGCAGACAGTATCACACAGGAGAGGATTAGATACACGGCTCAGCAGACAGTATCACACAGGAGAGGATTAGATACACGGCTCAGCAGACAGTATCACACAGGAGAGGATTAGATACACGGCTCAGCAGACAGTATCACACAGGAGAGTATTAGATACACGGCTCAGCAGACAGTATCACACAGGAGAGGATTAGATACACGGCTCAGCAGACAGTATCACACAGGATTGGATTAGATACACGGCTCAGCAGTCGGTATCACACAGGATAGGATTAGATACACAGCTCAGCAGACAGTATCACACAGGAGAGGATTAGATACACGGCTCAGCAGTCAGTATCACACAGGAGAGGATTAGATACACGGCTCAGCAGACAGTATCACACAGGAGAGGATTAGATACACGGCTCAGCAGACAGAATCACACAGGAGAGGATTAGATACACGGCTCAGCAGTCAGTATCACACAGGAGAGTATGAAATACACGGCTCAGCAGACAGTATCACACAGGAGAGGATTAGATACACGGCTCAGCAGACAGTATCACACAGGAGAGTATTAGATACACAGCTCAGCAGACAGTATCACACAGGAGAGTATTAGATACACAGCTCAGCAGACAGTATCACACAGGAGAGGATTAGATACACGGCTCAGCAGACAGTATCACACAGGATAGGATTAGATACACGGCTCAGCAGACAGAATCACACAGGAGAGGATTAGATACACGGCTCAGCAGACAGTATCACACAGGAGAGGATTAGATACACGGCTCAGTAGACAGTATCACACAGGAGAGGATTAGATACACGGCTCAGCAGACAGTATCACACAGGAGAGGATTAGATACACGGCTCAGCAGACAGAATCACACAGGAGAGGATTAGATACACGGCTCAGCAGACAGTATCACACAGGAGAGGATTAGATACACGGCTCAGCAGACAGTATCACACAGGAGAGGATTAGATACACGGCTCAGCAGACAGTATCACACAGGAGAGGATTAGATACACAGCTCAGCAGACAGTATCACACAGGAGAGGATTAGATACACAGCTCAGCAGACAGTATCACACAGGAGAGGATTAGATACACAGCTCAGCAGACAGTATCACACAGGAGAGGATTAGATACACGGCTCAGCAGACAGTATCACACAGGAGAGGATTAGATACACAGCTCAGCAGACAGTATCACACAGGATAGGATTAGATACACGGCTCAGCAGACAGTATCACACAGGAGAGGATTAGATACACAGCTCAGCAGACAGTATCACACAGGATAGGATTAGATACACGGCTCAGCAGACAGTATCACACAGGAGAGGATTAGATACACAGCTCAGCAGACAGTATCACACAGGAGAGGATTAGATACACGGCTTAGTAGTCAGTATCACACAGGAGAGGATTAGATACACGGCTCAGCAGACAGTATCACACAGGAGAGGATTAGATACACAGCTCAGCAGACAGTATCACACAGGAGAGGATTAGATACACGGCTCAGCAGACAGTATCACACAGAATAGGATTAGATACACAGCTTAGCAGACAGTATCAGACAAGAGAGGATTAGATACACGGCTCAGCAGTCAGTATCACACAGGAGAGGATTAGATACACGGCTCAGCAGACAGTATCACACAGGAGAGGATTAGATACACGGCTCAGCAGACAGTATCACACAGGAGAGGATTAGATACACGGCTCGGCAGAAAGTATCACACAGGAGAGGATTAGATACACGGCTCAGCAGACAGTGTCACACAGGATAGGATTAGATACGGCTCAGCATAGAGTATCACACAGGAGAGGATTAGATACACGGCTCAGCAGACAGTATCACACAGGAGAGGATTAGATACACGGCTCAGCAGACAGTATCACACAGGATAGGATTAGATACACAGCTCAGCAGACAGTATCACACAGGAGAGGATTAGATACACGGCTCAGCAGACAGTATCACACAGGAGAGGATTAGATACACGGCTCAGCAGACAGTATCACACAGGAGAGGATTAGATACACGGCTCAGCAGACAGTATCACACAGGAGAGGATTAGATACACAGCTCAGCAGTCAGTATCACACAGGAGAGGATTAGATACACGGCTCAGCAGACAGTATCACACAGGATAGGATTAGATACACGGCTCAGCAGACAGTATCACACAGGAGAGGATTAGATACACAGCTCAGCAGACAGTATCACACAGGAGAGGATTAGATACACGGCTCAGCAGACAATATCACACGGGAGAGGATTAGATACACAGGTCAGCAGACAGTATCACACAGGAGAGGATTAGATACACGGCTCAGCAGACAGTATCACACAGGAGAGGATTAGATACACGGCTCGGCAGACAGTATCACACAGGAGAGGATTAGATACACGGCTCAGCAGACAGTATCACACAGGAGAGGATTAGATACACAGCTCAGCAGTGAGTATCACACAGGAGAGGATTAGATACACAGCTCAGCAGACAGTATCACACAGGATAGGATTAGATACACGGCTCAGCAGACAGTATCACACAGGATAGGATTAGATACACGGCTCAGCAGACAGTATCACACAGGAGAGGATTAGATACACAGCTCAGCAGTCAGTATCACACAGGAGAGGATTAGATACACAGGTCAGCAGTCAGTATCACACAGGAGAGGATTAGATACACAGGTCAGCAGACAGTATCACACAGGAGAGGATTAGATACACAGCTCAGCAGTCAGTATCACACAGGAGAGGATTAGATACACAGCTCAGCAGTCAGTATCACACAGGAGAGGATTAGATACACAGGTCAGCAGACAGTATCACACAGGAGAGGATTAGATACACAGCTCAGCAGTCAGTATCACACAGGAGAGGATTAGATACACAGCTCAGCAGTCAGTATCACACAGGAGAGGATTAGATACACCGCTCAGCAGACAGTATCACACAGGAGAGGATTAGATACACAGCTCAGCAGTCAGTATCACACAGGAGAGGATTAGATACACAGCTCAGCAGTCAGTATCACACAGGAGAGGATTAGATACACAGCTCAGCAGTCAGTATCACACAGGAGAGGATTAGATACACGGCTCAGCAGACAGTATCACACAGGATAGGATTAGATACACGGCTCAGCAGACAGTATCACACAGAATAGGATTAGATACACAGCTTAGCAGACAGTATCACACAGGAGAGGATTAGATACACAGCTCAGCAGTCAGTATCACACAGGAGAGGATTAGATACACCGCTCAGCAGACAGTATCACACAGGATAGGATTAGATACACAGCTCAGCAGACAGTATCACACAGGATAGGATTAGATACACGGCTCAGCAGACAGTATCACACAGGATAGGATTAGATACACAGCTCAGCAGACAGTATCACACAGGAGAGGATTAGATACACAGCTCAGCAGTCAGTATCACACAGGAGAGGATTAGATACACGGCTCAGCAGACAGTATCACACAGGATAGGATTAGATACACAGCTCAGCAGACAGTATCACACAGGAGAGGATTAGATACACAGCTCAGCAGTCAGTATCACACAGGAGAGGATTAGATACACGGCTCAGCAGACAGTATCACACAGGATAGGATTAGATACACAGCTCAGCAGTCAGTATCACACAGGAGAGGATTAGATACACGGCTCAGCAGACAGTATCACACAGGAGAGGATTAGATACACGGCTCAGCAGACAGTATCACACAGGATAGGATTAGATACACGGCTCAGCAGTCAGTATCACACAGGAGAGGATTAGATACACGGCTCAGCAGACAGTATCACACAGGATAGGATTAGATACACGGCTCAGCAGTCAGTATCACACAGGAGAGGATTAGATACACGGCTTAGTAGTCAGTATCACAAAGGAGAGGATTAGATACACAGCTCAGCAGACAGTATCACACAGGATAGGATTAGATACACAGCTCAGCAGTCAGTATCACACAGGAGAGGATTAGATACACGGCTCAGCAGACAGTATCACACAGGATAGGATTAGATACACGGCTCAGCAGACCGTATCACACAGGAGAGGATTAGATACACGGCTCAGCAGACAGTATCACACAGGATAGGATTAGATACACGGCTCAGCAGTCAGTATCACACAGGAGAGGATTAGATACACGGCTTAGTAGTCAGTATCACAAAGGAGAGGATTAGATACACAGCTCAGCAGTCAGTATCACACAGGAGAGGATTAGATACACGGCTCAGCAGACAGTATCACACAGGAGAGGATTAGATACACGGCTCAGCAGACAGTATCACACAGGAGAGGATTAGATACACGGCTCAGCAGACAGTATCACACAGGAGAGGATTAGATACAGCTCAGCAGACAGTATCACACAGGATAGGATTAGATACACGGCTCAGCAGACAGTATCACACAGGAGAGGATTAGATACACGGCTCAGCAGACAGTATCACACAGGAGAGGATTAGATACACAGTTCAGCAGACAGTATCACACAGGATAGGATTACATACACGGCTCAGCAGACAGTATCACACAGGAGAGGATTAGATACAAGGCTCAGCAGACAGTATCACACAGGAGAGGATTAGATACACAGTTCAGCAGACAGTATCACACAGAAGAGGATTAGATACACGGCTCAGCAGACAATATCACACAGGAGAGGATTAGATACACGGCTCAGCAGAGAGTATCACACAGGAGAGGATTAGATACACGGCTCAGCAGAGAGTATCACACAGGAGAGGATTAGATACACAGCTCAGCAGACAGTATCACACAGGAGAGGATTAGATACACAGCTCAGCAGACAGTATCACACAGGAGAGGATTAGATACACGGCTCAGCAGACAGTATCACACAGGAGAGGATTAGATACACAGCTCAGCAGAGAGTATCACACAGGAGAGGATTAGATACACGGCTCAGCAGACAGTATCACACAGGAGAGGATTAGATACACGGCTCAGCAGACAGTATCACACAGGAGAGGATTAGATACAGCTCAGCAGACAGTATCACACAGGAAAGGATTAGATACACGGCTCAGCAGACAGTATCACACAGGATAGGATTAGATACACGGCTCAGCAGTCAGTATCACACAGGAGAGGATTAGATACACGGCTCAGCAGTCAGTATCACACAGGATAGGATTAGATACACGGCTCAGCAGACAGTATCACACAGGAGAGGATTAGATACACAGCTCAGCAGACAGTATCACACAGGATAGGATTAGATACACAGCTCAGCAGACAGTATCACACAGGAGAGGATTAGATACACGGCTCAGCAGTCAGTATAACACCGGAGAGGATTAGATACATGGCTCAGCAGAGAGAGTATCACACAGGAGAGGATTAGATACACGGCTCAGCAGACAGTATCACACAGGATAGGATTAGATACACAGCTCAGCAGACAGTATCACACAGGATAGGATTAGATACACAGCTCAGCAGACAGTATCACACAGGATAGGATTAGATACACGGCTCAGCAGACAGTATCACACAGGATAGGATTAGATACACGGCTCAGCAGACAGTATCACACAGGATAGGATTAGATACACGGCTCAGCAGACAGTATCACACAGGAGAGGATTAGATACACAGCTCAGCAGACAGTATCACACAGGATAGGATTAGATACACAGCTCAGCAGACAGTATAACACAGGAGAGGATTAGATACACGGCTCAGCAGAGAGTATCACACAGGATAGGATTAGATACACGGCTCAGCAGTCAGTATCACACAGGAGAGGATTAGATACACGGCTCAGCAGACAGTATCACACAGGAGAGGATTAGATACACGGCTCAGCAGAGAGTATCACACAGGATAGGATTAGATACACGGCTCAGCAGTCAGTATCACACAGGAGAGGATTAGATACACGGCTCAGCAGACAGTATCACACAGGAGAGGATTAGATACACGGCTCAGCAGACAGTATCACACAGGAGAGGATTAGATACAAGGCTCAGCAGACAGTATCACACAGGAGAGGATTAGATACACGGCTCAGCAGACAGTATCACACAGGAGAGGATTAGATACACGGCTCAGCAGTCAGTATCACACAGGAGAGGATTAGATACACGGCTCAGCAGACAGTATCACACAGGAGAGGATTAGATACACGGCTCAGCAGACAGTATCACACAGGAGAGGATTAGATACACGGCTCAGCAGACAGTATCACACAGGAGAGGATTAGATACACGGCTCAGCAGACAGTATCACACAGGAGAGGATTAGATACACGGCTCAGCAGACAGTATCACACAGGAGAGGATTAGATACACGGCTCAGCAGTCAGTATCACACAGGAGAGGATTAGATACACGGCTCAGCAGACAGTATCACACAGGAGAGGATTAGATACACGGCTCAGCAGTCAGTATCACACAGGAGAGGATTAGATACAAGGCTCAGCAGACAGTATCACACAGGATAGGATTAGATACACGACTCAGCAGACAGTATCACACAGGATAGGATTAGATACACAGCTCAGCAGACAGTATCACACAGGAGAGGATTAGATACACGGCTCAGCAGACAGTATCACACAGGATAGGATTAGATACACAGCTTAGCAGACAGTATCACACAGGAGAGGATTAGATACACGGCTCAGCAGACAGTATCACACAGGAGAGGATTAGATACACGGCTCAGCAGAGAGTATCACACAGGAGAGGATTAGATACACGACTCAGCAGACAGTATCACACAGGATAGGATTAGATACACGGCTCAGCAGACAGTATCACACAGGATAGGATTAGATACACGGCTCAGCAGACAGTATCACACAGGATAGGATTAGATACACAGCTCAGCAGACAGTATCACACAGGAGAGGATTAGATACACAGCTCAGCAGTCAGTATCACACAGGAGAGGATTAGATACACGGCTCAGCAGACAGTATCACACAGGATAGGATTAGATACACGGCTCAGCAGTCAGTATCACACAGGAGAGGATTAGATACACGGCTCAGCAGACAGTATCACACAGGAGAGGATTAGATACACAGCTCAGCAGTCAGTATCACACAGGAGAGGATTAGATACACGGCTCAGCAGACAGTATCACACAGGAGAGGATTAGATACACGGCTTAGTAGTCAGTATCACAAAGGAGAGGATTAGATACACAGCTCAGCAGTCAGTATCACACAGGATAGGATTAGATACACAGCTCAGCAGAGAGTATCACACAGGAGAGGATTAGATACACAGCTCAGCAGACAGTATCACACAGGATAGGATTAGATACACAGCTCAGCAGACAGTATCACACAGGAGAGGATTAGATACACGGCTCAGCAGTCAGTATCACACAGGAGAGGATTAGATACACGGCTCAGCAGACAGTATCACACAGGAGAGGATTAGATACACGGCTCAGCAGACAGTATCACACAGGATAGGATTAGATACACAGCTCAGCAGACAGTATCACACAGGATAGGATTAGATACACAGCTCAGCAGACAGTATCACACAGGAGAGGATTAGATACACAGCTCAGCAGACAGTATCACACAGGAGAGGATTAGATACACGGCTCAGCAGACAGTATCACACAGGATAGGATTAGATACACAGCTCAGCAGACAGTATCACACAGGAGAGGATTAGATACACGGCTCAGCAGAGAGTATCACACAGGATAGGATTAGATACACGGCTCAGCAGTCAGTATCACACAGGAGAGGATTAGATACACGGCTCAGCAGACAGTATCACACAGGATAGGATTAGATACACGGCTCAGCAGACAGTATCACACAGGAGAGGATTAGATACACGGCTCAGCAGACAGTATCACACAGGATAGGATTAGATACACGGCTCAGCAGACAGTATCACACAGGAGAGGATTAGATACACGGCTCAGCAGAGAGTATCACACAGGAGAGGATTAGATACACAGCTCAGCAGACAGTATCACACAGGAGAGGATTAGATACACGGCTCAGCAGACAGTATCACACAGGAGAGGATTAGATACACGGCTCAGCAGACAGTATCACACAGGAGAGGATTAGATACACGGCTCAGCAGACAGTATCACACAGGATAGGATTAGATACACAGCTCAGCAGACAGTATCACACAGGAGAGGATTAGATACACGGCTCAGCAGAGAGTATCACACAGGAGAGGATTAGATACACAGCTCAGCAGACAGTATCACACAGGAGAGGATTAGATACACGGCTCAGCAGACAGTATCACACAGGATAGGATTAGATACACGGCTCAGCAGTCAGTATCACACAGGAGAGGATTAGATACACGGCTCAGCAGACAGTATCACACAGGATAGGATTAGATACACGGCTCAGCAGACAGTATCACACAGGATAGGATTAGATACACGGCTCAGCAGACAGTATCACACAGGAGAGGATTAGATACACGGCTCAGCAGAGAGTATCACACAGGAGAGGATTAGATACACGACTCAGCAGACAGTATCACACAGGAGAGGATTAGATACACGGCTCAGCAGAGAGTATCACACAGGAGAGGATTAGATACACGGCTCAGCAGACAGTATCACACATGAGAGGATTAGATACACGGCTCAGCAGACAGTATCACACAGGAGAGGATTAGATACACGGCTCAGCAGACAGTATCACACAGGAGAGGATTAGATACACAGCTCAGCAGACAGTATCACACAGGAGAGGATTAGATACACGGCTCAGCAGACAGTATCACACAGGAGAGGATTAGATACACGGCTCAGCAGACAGTATCACACAGGAGAGGATTAGATACACAGCTCAGCAGACAGTATCACACAGGAGAGGATTAGATACACAGCTCAGCAGACAGTATCACACAGGAGAGGATTAGATACACGGCTCAGCAGACAGTATCACACAGGAGAGGATTAGATACACGGCTCAGCAGACAGTATCACACAGGAGAGGATTAGATACACGGCTCAGCAGACAGTATCACACAGGAGAAGATTAGATACACGGCTCAGCAGACAGTATCACACAGGAGAGGATTAGATACACGGCTCAGCAGACAGTATCACACAGGAGAGGATTAGATACACGGCTCAGCAGACAGTATCACACAGGAGAGGATTAGATACACGGCTCAGCAGAGAGTATCACACAGGATAGGATTAGATACACAGCTCAGCAGACAGTATCACACAGGAGAGGATTAGATACACGGCTCAGCAGACAGTATCACACAGGAGAGGATTAGATACACAGCTCAGCAGACAGTATCACACAGAATAGGATTAGATACATGGCTCAGCAGAGAGTATCACACAGGAGAGGATTAGATACACAGTTCAGCAGACAGTATCACACAGAAGAGGATTAGATACACGGCTCAGCAGACAGTATCACACAGGAGAGGATTAGATACACGGCTCAGCAGACAGTATCACACAGGAGAGGATTAGATACACAGTTCAGCAGACAGTATCACACAGAAGAGGATTAGATACACGGCTCAGCAGACAGTATCACACAGGAGAGGATTAGATACACGGCTCAGCAGACAGTATCACACAGGAGAGGATTAGATACACAGTTCAGCAGACAGTATCACACAGAAGAGGATTAGATACACGGCTCAGCAGACAGTATCACACAGGAGAGGATTAGATACACGGCTCAGCAGACAGTATCACACAGGAGAGGATTAGATACACGGCTCAGCAGACAGTATCACACAGGAGAGGATTAGATACACAGTTCAGCAGACAGTATCACACAGAAGAGGATTAGATACACGGCTCAGCAGACAGTATCACACAGGAGAGGATTAGATACACGGCTCAGCAGACAGTATCACACAGGAGAGGATTAGATACACGGCTCAGCAGACAGTATCACACAGGATAGGATTAGATACACGGCTCAGCAGACAGTATCACACAGGAGAGGATTAGATACACGGCTCAGCAGACAGTATCACACAGGAGAGGATTAGATACACAGGTCAGCAGACAGTATCACACAGGAGAGGATTAGATACACGGCTCAGCAGTCAGTATCACACAGGAGAGGATTAGATACACAGGTCAGCAGACAGTATCACACAGGAGAGGATTAGATACACGGCTCAGCAGACAGTATCACACAGGAGAGGATTAGATACACAGTTCAGCAGAGAGTATCACACAGGAGAGGATTAGATACACGGCTCAGCAGACAGTATCACACAGGAGAGGATTAGATACATGGCTCAGCAGAGAGTATCACACAGGAGAGGATTAGATACACGGCTCAGCAGACAGTATCACACAGGAGAGGATTAGATACACAGTTCAGCAGACAGTATCACACAGAAGAGGATTAGATACACGGCTCAGCAGACAGTATCACACAGGAGAGGATTAGATACACGGCTCAGCAGACAGTATCACACAGGAGAGGATTAGATACACGGCTCAGCAGACAGTATCACACAGGATAGGATTAGATACACGGCTCAGCAGACAGTATCACACAGGAGAGGATTAGATACACGACTCAGCAGACAGTATCACACAGGAGAGGATTAGATACACGGCTCAGCAGAGAGTATCACACAGGAGAGGATTAGATACACGGCTCAGCAGACAGTATCACACAGGAGAGGATTAGATACACAGCTCAGCAGACAGTATCACACAGGAGAGGATTAGATACACAGGTCAGCAGACAGTATCACACAGGAGAGGATTAGATACACGGCTCAGCAGACAGTATCACACAGGAGAGGATTAGATACACGGCTCAGCAGACAGTATCACACAGGAGAAGATTAGATACACGGCTCAGCAGACAGTATCACACAGGAGAGGATTAGATACACAGTTCAGCAGACAGTATCACACAGAAGAGGATTAGATACACGGCTCAGCAGACAGTATCACACAGGAGAGGATTAGATACACGGCTCAGCAGACAGTATCACACAGGAGAGGATTAGATACACGGCTCAGCAGACAGTATCACACAGGAGAGGATTAGATACAAGGCTCAGCAGACAGTATCACACAGGAGAGGATTAGATACACAGTTCAGCAGACAGTATCACACAGAAGAGGATTAGATACACGGCTCAGCAGACAGTATCACACAGGAGAGGATTAGATACACGGCTCAGCAGACAGTATCACACAGGAGAGGATTAGATACACGGCTCAGCAGACAGTATCACACAGGATAGGATTAGATACACGGCTCAGCAGACAGTATCACACAGGAGAGGATTAGATACACAGGTCAGCAGACAGTATCACACAGGATAGGATTAGATACACAGTTCAGCAGACAGTATCACACAGGAGAGGATTAGATACACGGCTCAGCAGACAGTATCACACAGGAGAGGATTAGATACACGGCTCAGCAGACAGTATCACACAGGAGAGGATTAGATACACGGCTCAGCAGACAGTATCACACAGGAGAGGATTAGATACACGGCTCAGCAGACAGTATCACACAGGAGAGGATTAGATACACGGCTCAGCAGACAGTATCACACAGGAGAGGATTAGATACAGCTCAGCAGACAGTATCACACAGGAGAGGATTAGATACACGGCTCAGCAGACAGTATCACACAGAAGAGGATTAGATACACGGCTCAGCAGACAGTATCACACAGGAGAGGATTAGATACACGGCTCAGCAGACAGTATCACACAGGAGAGGATTAGATACACGGCTCAGCAGACAGTATCACACAGGAGAGGATTAGATACACGGCTCAGCAGACAGTATCACACAGGAGAGGATTAGATACACGGCTCAGCAGACAGTATCACACAGGAGAGGATTAGATACAGCTCAGCAGACAGTACCACACAGGAGAGGATTAGATACACAGCTCAGCAGACTGTATCACACAGGATAGGATTAGATACACGGCTCAGCAGACAGTATCACACAGAAGAGGATTAGATCCACGGCTCAGCAGACAGTATCACACAGGAGAGCATTAGATACACGGCTCAGCAGTCAGTATCACACAGGAGAGGATTAGATACACGGCTCAGCAGACAGTATCACACAGGATAGGATTAGATACACGGCTCAGCAGACAGTATCACACAGGAGAGGATTAGATACACAGCTCAGCAGTCAGTATCACACAGGAGGGGATTAGATACACGGCTCAGCAGACAGTATCACACAGGAGAGGATTAGATACACAGCTCAGCAGACAGTATCACACAGGAGGGGATTAGATACACGGCTCAGCAGACAGTATCACACAGGAGAGGATTAGATACACGGCTCAGCAGAGAGTATCACACAGGAGAGGATTAGATACACGGCTCAGCAGACAGTATCACACAGGATAGGATTAGATACACGGCTCAGCAGACAGTATCACACAGGAGGGGATTAGATACACGGCTCAGCAGACAGTATCACACAGGAGAGGATTAGATACACGGCTCAGCAGAGAGTATCACACAGGAGAGGATTAGATACACAGCTCAGCAGACAGTATCACACATGAGAGGATTAGATACACGGCTCAGCAGACAGTATCACACAGGAGAGGATTAGATACACGGCTCAGCAGACAGTATCACACAGGAGAGGATTAGATACACGGCTCAGCAGACAGTATCACACAGGAGAAGATTAGATACACGGCTCAGCAGACAGTATCACACAGGATAGGATTAGATACACGGCTCAGCATAGAGTATCACACAGGATAGGATTAGATACACAGCTCAGCAGACAGTATCACACAGGAGAGGATTAGATACACGGCTCAGCAGACAGTATCACACAGGAAAGGATTAGATACACGGCTCAGCATAGAGTATCACACAGGATAGGATTAGATACACAGCTCAGCAGACAGTATCACACATGAGAGGATTAGATACACAGCTCAGCAGACAGTATCACACAGGAGAGGATTAGATACACGGCTCAGCATAGAGTATCACACAGGATAGGATTAGATACAGCTCAGCAGACAGTATCACACAGGAAAGGATTAGATACACGGCTCAGCATAGAGTATCACACAGGATAGGATTAGATACAGCTCAGCAGACAGTATCACACATGAGAGGATTAGATACACAGCTCAGCAGACAGTATCACACAGGATAGGATTAGATACACGGCTCAGCATAGAGTATCACACAGGAGAGGATTAGATACACGGCTCAGCAGAGAGTATCACACAGGATAGGATTAGATACACGGCTCAGCAGACAGTATCACACAGGAGAGGATTAGATACAGCTCAGCAGACAGTATCACACAGGAAAGGATTAGATACACGGCTCAGCAGAGAGTATCACACAGGAGAGGATTAGATACACGGCTCAGCAGACAGTATCACACAGGAGAGGATTAGATACAGCTCAGCAGACAGTATCACACAGGAAAGGATTAGATACACGGCTCAGCAGAGAGTATCACACAGGAGAGGATTAGATACACGGCTCAGCAGACAGTATCACACAGGATAGGATTAGATACACAGCTCAGCAGACAGTATCACACAGGATAGGATTAGATACACAGTTCAACAGACAGTATCACACAGGAGAGGATTAGATACACGGCTCAGCAGAGAGTATCACACAGGAGAGGATTAGATACACGGCTCAGCAGACAGTATCACACAGGATAGGATTAGATACACGGCTCAGCAGACAGTATCACACAGGATAGGATTAGATACACAGCTCAGCAGACAGTATCACACAGGAGAGGATTAGATACACGGCGCAGCAGACAGTATCACACAGGAGAGGATTAGATACACGGCTCAGCAGACAGTATCACACAGGATAGGATTAGATACACGGCTCAGCAGACAGTATCACACAGGATAGGATTAGATACACAGCTCAGCAGACAGTATCACACAGGAGAGGATTAGATACACAGCTCAGCAGAGAGTATCACACGGGAGAGGATTAGATACACGGCTCAGCAGACAGTATCACACAGGAGAGGATTAGATACACGGCTCAGCAGACAGTATCACACAGGAGAGGTTTAGATACACGGCTCAGCAGACAGTATCACACAGGATAGGATTAGATACACGGCTCAGCAGACAGTATCACACAGGAGAGGATTAGATACACGGCTCAGCAGACAGTATCACACAGGAGAGGATTAGATACACGGCTCAGCAGACAGTATCACACAGGATAGGATTAGATACACAGCTCAGCAGACAGTATCACACAGGAGAGGATTAGATACACGGCTCAGCAGACAGTATCACACAGGAGAGGATTAGATACACAGCTCAGCAGAGAGTATCACACAGGATAGGATTAGATACACGGCTCAGCAGACAGTATCACACAGGATAGGATTAGATACACGGCTCAGCAGACAGTATCACACAGGAGAGGATTAGATACACAGCTCAGCAGAGGGTATCACACAGGATAGGATTAGATACACGGCTCAGCAGACAGTATCACACAGGAGAGGATTAGATACACGGCTCAGCAGACAGTATCACACAGGAGAGGATTAGATACACGGCTCAGCAGACAGTATCACACAGGAGAGGATTAGATACACGGCTCAGCAGACAGTATCACACAGGAGAGGATTAGATACACGGCTCAGCAGACAGTATCACACAGGAGAGGATTAGATACACAGCTCAGCAGACAGTATCACACAGGAGAGGATTAGATACACGGCTCAGCAGAGAGTATCACACAGGAGAGGATTAGATACACAGCTCAGCAGAGAGTATCACACAGGAGAGGATTAGATACACGGCTCAGCAGACAGTATCACACAGGATAGGATTAGATACATGGCTCAGCAGACAGTATCACACAGGAGAGGATTAGATACACAGCTCAGCAGTCAGTATCACACAGGAGAGGATTAGATACACGGCTCAGCAGACAGTATCACACAGGAGAGGATTAGATACACGGCTCAGCAGAGAGTATCACACAGGAGAGGATTAGATACACGGCTCAGCAGACAGTATCACACAGGAGAGGATTAGATACACGGCTCAGCAGACAGTATCACACAGGAGAGGATTAGATACACGGCTCAGCAGACAGTATCACACAGGAGAGGATTAGATACACAGCTCAGCAGACAGTATCACACAGGAGAGGATTAGATACACGGCTCAGCAGACAGTATCACACAGGAGAGGATTAGATACATGGCTCAGCAGACAGTATCACACAGGAGAGGATTAGATACACAGCTCAGCAGACAGTATCACACAGGATAGGATTAGATACACGGCTCAGCAGACAGTATCACACAGGAGAGGATTAGATACACAGCTCAGCAGACAGTATCACACAGGATAGGATTAGATACACGGCTCAGCAGACAGTATCACACAGGAGAGGATTAGATACACGGCTCAGCAGACAGTATCACACAGGAGAGGATTAGATACACAGCTCAGCAGACAGTATCACACAGGAGAGGATTAGATACACGGCTCAGCAGACAGTATCACACAGGAGAGGATTAGATACACAGCTCAGCAGACAGTATCACACAGGAGAGGATTAGATACACGGCTCAGCAGACAGTATCACACAGGATAGGATTAGATACACGGCTCAGCAGTCAGTATCACACAGGAGAGGATTAGATACAAAGCTCAGCAGACAGTATCACACAGGAGAGGATTAGATACACGGCTCAGCAGTCAGTATCACACAGGAGAGGATTAGATACACGGCTCAGCAGACAGTATCACACAGGAGAGGATTAGATACACGGCTCAGCAGACAGTATCACACAGGAGAGGATTAGATACAAAGCTCAGCAGACAGTATCACACAGGATAGGATTAGATACACGGCTCAGCAGTCAGTATCACACAGGATAGGATTAGATACACAGCTCAGCAGAGAGTATCACACAGGATAGGATTAGATACACGGCTCAGCAGACAGTATCACACAGGAGAGGATTAGATACACGACTCAGCAGACAGTATCACACAGGAGAGGATTAGATACACGGCTCAGCAGACAGTATCACACAGGAGAGGATTAGATACACGACTCAGCAGACAGTATCACACAGGAGAGGATTAGATACACGGCTCAGCAGACAGTATCACACAGGATAGGATTAGATACACGGCTCAGCAGTCAGTATCACACAGGAGAGGATTAGATACAAAGCTCAGCAGACAGTATCACACAGGAGAGGATTAGATACACGGCTCAGCAGTCAGTATCACACAGGAGAGGATTAGATACAAAGCTCAGCAGACAGTATCACACAGGAGAGGATTAGATACACGGCTCAGCAGAGAGTATCACACAGGAGAGGATTAGATACACGGCTCAGCAGACAGTATCACACCGGAGAGGATTAGATACACGGCTCAGCAGAGAGTATCACACAGGAGAGGATTAGATACAAAGCTCAGCAGACAGTATCACACAGGAGAGGATTAGATACAAAGCTCAGCAGACAGTATCACACAGGAGAGGATTAGATACAAAGCTCAGCAGACAGTATCACACAGGAGAGGATTAGATACACGGCTCAGCAGTCAGTATCACACAGGAGAGGATTAGATACAAAGCTCAGCAGACAGTATCACACAGGAGAGGATTAGATACACGGCTCAGCAGACAGTATCACACAGGAGAGGATTAGATACACGGCTCAGCAGACAGTATCACACAGGATAGGATTAGATACACGGCTTAGTAGTCAGTATCACACAGGAGAGGATTAGATACACGGCTCAGCAGACAGTATCATACAGGAGAGGATTAGATACACAGCTCAGCAGACGGTATCACACAGGATAGGATTAGATACACGGCTCAGCAGACAGTATCACACAGGAGAGGATTAGATACACGGCTCAGCAGACAGCATCACACAGGATAGGATTAGATACACAGCTCAGCAGACAGTATCACACAGGAGAGGATTAGATACACGGCTCAGCAGACGGTATCACACAGGAGAGGATCAGATACACAGCTCAGCAGACAGTATCACACAGGATAGGATTAGATACACAGCTCAGCAGACAGTATCACACAGGAGAGGATTAGATACACGGCTCAGCAGACAGTATCACACAGAATAGGATTAGATACACGGCTCAGCAGACAGTATCACACAGGAGAGGATTAGATTCACGGCTCAGCAGACAGTATCACACAGGAGAGGATTAGATACACGGCTCAGCAGACAGTATCACACAGTAGAGGATTAGATACACGGCTTAGTAGTCAGTATCACACAGGATAGGATTAGATACACGGCTCAGCAGACAGTATCACACAGGAGAGGATTAGATACACGGCTCAGGAGACAGTATCACACAGGAGAGGATCAGATACACGGCTCAGCAGACAGTATCACACAGGAGAGGATTAGATACAGCTCAGCAGTCAGTATCACACAGGAGAGGATTAGATACACAGCTCAGCAGTCAGTATCACACAGGAGAGGATTAGATACACGGCTCAGCAGACAGTATCACACTGGATAGGATTAGATACACGGCTCAGCAGTCAGTATCACACAGGAGAGGATTAGATACACGGCTCAGCAGACAGTATCACACTGGATAGGATTAGATACACGGCTCAGCAGACAGTATCACACAGGAGAGGATTAGATACACGGCTCAGCAGACAGTATCACACAGGATAGGATTAGATACACGGCTCAGCAGACAGTATCACACAGGAGAGGATTAGATACACGGCTCAGCAGACAGTATCACACAGGATAGGATTAGATACACGGCTCAGCAGACAGTATCACACAGGAGAGGATTAGATACACGGCTCAGCAGAGAGTATCACACAGGAGAGGATTAGATACACGGCTCAGCAGACAGTATCACACAGGATAGGATTAGATACACGGCTCAGCAGACAGTATCACACAGGAGAGGATTAGATACACGGCTCAGCAGACAGTATCACACAGGAGAGGATTAGATACACGGCTCAGCAGACAGTATCACACAGGAGAGGATTAGATACACTGCTCAGCAGTCAGTATCACACAGGAGAGGATTAGATACACGGCTCAGCAGACAGTATCACACAGGAGAGGATTAGATACACGGCTCAGCAGACAGTATCACACAGGAGAGGATTAGATACAAGGCTCAGCAGAGAGTATCACACAGGAGAGGATTAGATACACGGCTCAGCAGACAGTATCACACAGGAGAGGATTAGATACACAGCTCAGCAGACAGTATCACACAGGAGAGGATTAGATACACAGCTCAGCAGACAGTATCACACAGGAGAGGATTAGATACACGGCTCAGCAGTCAGTATCACACAGGAGAGGATTAGATACACGGCTCAGCAGACAGTATCACACAGGAGAGGATTAGATACACAGCTCAGCAGACAGTATCACACAGGATAGGATTAGATACACAGCTCAGCAGACAGTATCACACAGGAGAGGATTAGATACACGGCTCAGCAGACAGTATCACACAGGAGAGGATTATATACACGGCTCAGCAGACAGTATAACACAGGAGAGGATTAGATACACGGCTCAGCAGACAGTATCACACAGGAGAGGATTAGATACACGGCTCAGCAGACAGTATCACACAGGAGAGGATTAGATACACGGCTCAGCAGACAGTATAACACAGGAGAGGATTAGATACACGGCTCAGCAGTCAGTATCACACAGGAGAGGATTAGATACACGGCTCAGCAGACAGTATCACACAGGAGAGGATTAGATACACAGCTCAGCAGACAGTATCACACAGGACAGGATTAGATACACGGCTCAGCAGACAGTATCACACAGGAGAGGATTAGATACACGGCTCAGCAGACAGTATCACACAGGAGAGGATTATATACACGGCTCAGCAGACAGTATAACACAGGAGAGGATTAGATACACGGCTCAGCAGACAGTATCACACAGGAGAGGATTAGATACACGGCTCAGCAGACAGTATAACACAGGAGAGGATTAGATACACGGCTCAGCAGACAGTATCACACAGGAGAGGATTAGATACACGGCTCAGCAGTCAGTATCACACAGGATAGGATTAGATACACGGCTCAGCAGACAGTATAACACAGGAGAGGATTAGATACACGGCTCAGCAGACAGTATCACACAGGAGAGGATTAGATACACGGCTCAGCAGACAGTATCACACAGGAGAGGATTAGATACATAGCTCAGCAGTCAGTATCACACAGGATAGGATTAGATACACAGCTCAGCAGACAGTATCACACAGGACAGGATTAGATACACTGCTCAGCAGACAGTATCACACAGGAGAGGATTAGATACACGGCTCAGCAGACAGTATCACACAGGAGAGGATTAGATACATAGCTCAGCAGTCAGTATCACACAGGATAGGATTAGATACACAGCTCAGCAGACAGTATCACACAGGACAGGATTAGATACACGGCTCAGCAGACAGTATCACACAGGAGAGGATTAGATACACAGCTCAGCAGACAGTATCACACAGGAGAGGATTAGATACACAGCTCAGCAGACAGTATCACACAGGAGAGGATTAGATACACAGCTCAGCAGACAGTATCACACAGGACAGGATTAGATACACGGCTCAGCAGACAGTATCACACAGGAGAGGATTAGATACACAGCTCAGCAGACAGTATCACACAGGAGAGGATTAGATACACAGCTCAGCAGACAGTATCACACAGGAGAGGATTAGATACACAGCTCAGCAGACAGTATCACACAGGATAGGATTAGATACACAGCTCAGCAGACAGTATCACACAGGACAGGATTAGATACACGGCTCAGCAGACAGTATCACACAGGAGAGGATTAGATACACAGCTCAGCAGACAGTATCACACAGGATAGGATTAGATACACAGCTCAGCAGACAGTATCACACAGGACAGGATTAGATACACGGCTCAGCAGACAGTATCACACAGGAGAGGATTAGATACACGGCTCAGCAGACAGTATCACACAGGAGAGGATTAGATACACGGCTCAGCAGACAGTATCACACAGGAGAGGATTAGATACACGGCTCAGCAGACAGTATCACACAGGAGAGGATTAGATACACGGCTCAGCAGACAGAATCACACAGGAGAGGATTAGATACACGGCTCAGCAGACAGTATCACACAGGAGAGGATTAGATACACGGCTCAGCAGACAGTATCACACAGGAGAGGATTAGATACATAGCTCAGCAGTCAGTATCACACAGGATAGGATTAGATACACGGCTCAGCAGACAGTATCACACAGGAGAGGATTAGATACACAGCTCAGCAGACAGTATCACACAGGAGAGGATTAGATACACAGCTCAGCAGACAGTATCACACAGGATAGGATTAGATACACGGCTCAGCAGACAGTATAACACAGGAGAGGATTAGATACACGGCTCAGCAGACAGTATCACACAGGAGAGGATTAGATACACGGCTCAGCAGTCAGTATCACACAGGATAGGATTAGATACACAGCTCAGCAGACAGTATCACACAGGAGAGGATTAGATACACAGCTCAGCAGACAGTATCACACAGGAGAGGATTAGATACACGGCTCAGCAGACAGTATAACACAGGAGAGGATTAGATACACAGCTCAGCAGACAGTATCACACAGGATAGGATTAGATACACGGCTCAGCAGACAGTATAACACAGGAGAGGATTAGATACACGGCTCAGCAGACAGTATCACACAGGAGAGGATTAGATACACAGCTCAGCAGTCAGTATCACACAGGATAGGATTAGATACACGGCTCAGCAGACAGTATAACACAGGAGAGGATTAGATACACGGCTCAGCAGACAGTATCACACAGGAGAGGATTAGATACACGGCTCAGCAGTCAGTATCACACAGGATAGGATTAGATACACAGCTCAGCAGACAGTATCACACAGGATAGGATTAGATACACAGCTCAGCAGACAGTATCACACAGGATAGGATTAGATACACAGCTCAGCAGACAGTATCACACAGGAGAGGATTAGATACACGGCTCAGCAGACAGTATCACACAGGAGAGGATCAGATACACGGCTCAGCAGACAGTATCACACAGGAGAGGATTAGATACACGGCTCAGCAGACAGTATCACACAGGACAGGATTAGATACACGGCTCAGCAGACAGTATCACACAGGATAGGATTAGATACACGGCTCAGCAGAGAGTATCACACAGGAGAGGATTAGATACATGGCTCAGCAGACAGTATCACACAGGAGAGGATTAGATACACGGCTCAGCAGACAGTATCACACAGGGGAGGATTAGATACACGGCTCAGCAGAGAGTATCACACAGGATAGGATTAGATACACGGCTCAGCAGAGAGTATCACACAGGAGAGGATTAGATACACGGCTCAGCAGACAGTATCATACAGGAGAGGATTAGATACACGGCTCAGCAGACAGTATCACACAGGATAGGATTAGATACACGGCTCAGCAGACAGTATCACACAGGAGAGGACTAGATACACGGCTCAGCAGACAGTATCACACAGGATAGGATTAGATACACGGCTCAGCAGACAGTATCACACAGGAGAGGATTAGATACACGGCTCAGCAGACAGTATCACACAGGAGAGGATTAGATACACGGCTCAGCAGACAGTATCACACAGGATAGGATTAGATACACGGCTCAGCAGACAGTATCACACAGGAGAGGATTAGATACACGGCTCAGCAGACCGTATCACACAGGAGAGGATTAGATACACGGCTCAGCAGACAGTATCACACAGGAGAGGATTAGATACACGGCTCAGCAGACAGTATCACACAGGATAGGATTAGATACACAGCTCAGCAGACAGTATCACACAGGAGAGGATTAGATACACAGCTCAGCAGACAGTATCACACAGGACAGGATTAGATACACGGCTCAGCAGACAGTATCACACAGGAGAGGATTAGATACACGGCTCAGCAGACAGTATCACACAGGATAGGATTAGATACACGGCTCAGCAGACAGTATCACACAGGAGAGGATTAGATACACAGCTCAGCAGACAGTATCACACAGGAGAGGATTAGATACACGGCTCAGCAGACAGTATCACACAGGAGAGGATTAGATACACGGCTCAGCAGACAGTATCACACAGGATAGGATTAGATACACGGCTCAGCAGACAGTATCACACAGGAGAGGATTAGATACACAGCTCAGCAGACAGTATCACACAGGAGAGGATTAGATACACTTTCCATGTCCCCTGTGCTGGAGTTTCTTATCTCTTGGGGAAGCAAAAAACAGAACAGAGAAGGCAGTGAATGGAGCTGAGTGAAGGGATCAGAGGAGGCGCAGCAGGATATAGTCTGTGGACCGGGTCGTGCATCTATCTACTGACTATTCTCTATATATCATCTATCTATATCCAGACAAGCAGAAGGCTGCTCCAGATATCCAAGTATTAATGGTTCATTGACCCATTTGAGTACGACGACGTTTCGTTCCAATGTGGATATTATTGAAGCTGTGTGATACAATTGCTCTATAAACAGGTACAGTACAGAGCAAAAGTTTGGACACACCTTCTCATTTAAAGATTTTTCTGTATTTTCTTGACTATGAAAATTGTACATTCACACTGAAGGCATCAAAACTATGAATTACCACATGTGGAATTATATACTTAACAAAAAAGTGGGAAACAACTGAAAATATGTCTTATATTCTAGGTTCTTCACAGTAGCCACCTTTTGCTTTGATGACTGCTTTGCACACTCTTGGCATTCTCTTGATGAGCTTCAAGAGGTAGTCACCGGAAATGGTCTTCCAACAATCTTGAAGGAGTTCCCAGAGATGCTTAGCACTTGTTGGCCCTTTTGCCTTCACTCTGCTGTCCAGCTCACCCCAAACCATCTCGATTGGGTTCAGGTCTGGTGACTGTGGAGGCCAGGTCATCTGGCGTAGCCCCCCATCACTCTCCTTCTTGGTCAAATAGCCCTTACACAGCCTGGAGGTGTTTGGGGTCATTGTCCTGTTGAAAAATAAATGATGGTCCAACTAAACGCAAACCGGATGGAATAGCATGCCGCTGCAAGATGCTGTGGTAGCCATGCTGGTTCAGTATGCCTTCAATTTTGAATAAATCCCCAACAGTGTCACCAGCAAAGCACCCCCACACCATCACACCTCCTCCTCCATGCTTCACAGTGGAAACCAGGCATGTACAGTCCATCCGTTCACCTTTTCTGAATCACACAAAAACACGGTGGTTGGAACCAAAGATCTCAAATTTGGACTCATCAGACCAAAGCACAGATTTCCACTGGTCTAATGTCCATTCCTTGTGTTCTTTAGCCCAAACAAGTCTCTTCTGCTTGTTGCCTGTCCTTAGCAGTGGTTTCCTAGCAGCTATTTTACCATGAAGGCCTGCTGCACAAAGTCTCCTCTTAACAGTTGTTGTAGAGATGTGTCTGCTGCTAGAACTCTGTGTGGCATTGACCTGGTCTCTAATCTGAGCTGCTGTTAACCTGCGATTTCTGAGGCTGGTGACTCGGATAAACTTATCCTCAGAAGCAGAGGTGACTCTTGGTCTTCCTTTCCTGGGGCGGTCCTCATGTGAGCCAGTTTCTTTGTAGCTCTTGATGATTTTTGCAACTGCACTTGGGGACACTTTCAAAGTTTTCCCAATTTTTCACACTGACTGACCTTCATTTCTTAAAGTAATGATGGCCACTCGTTTTTCTTTACTTAGCTGCTTTTTTCTTGCCATAATACAAATTCTAACAGTCTATTCAGTAGGACTATCAGCTGTGTATCCACCTGACTTCTGCACAACACAACTGATGGTCCCAACCCCATTTATAAGGCAAGAAATCCCACTTATTAAACCTGACAGGGCACACCTGTGAAGTGAAGACCATTTCCGGTGACTACCTCTTGAAGCTCATCAACAGAATGCCAAGAGTGTGCAAAGCAGTCATCAAAGCAAAAGGTGGCTACTGTGAAGAACCTAGAATATAAGACATATTTTCAGTTGTTTCACACTTTTTTGTTAAGTATATAATTCCACATGTGGTAATTCATAGTTTTGATGCCTTCAGTGTGACTGTACAATTTTCATAGTCATGAAAATACAGAAAAATCTTTAAATGAGAAGGTGTGTCCAAACTTTTGGTTTGTACTGTATATAAACAGGAGCTTCTATTTTATCACAACACACAAGTTCATAAGAATCCATTCCATAGATAAAGTGCAAATTCCATATATTACTACATTTTAAATACGTCAAGAGCAGGTATAAAGTGTTAAAAAAACATGTACAGATACATAGAACTAATTATTATTATTATTATTTATATAGCGCCAGTGATTCCATGGTGCTGTACATGAGAAGAGGTTACATACCAGATACAGATATCACTTACAGTAAACTAACAATGATAGACGAGTACAGAGGGAGGAGGACCCTGCCCCTGCGGGCTTACATTCTACAGATACAGTGTATATTATTATTATTTATATAGCACCATTGATGCCATGGTGCTGTACATGAGAAGGGGTTACATACCAGATACAGATATCACTTACAGTAGAGAACTAACAATGATAGACGGGTACAGAGGGAGGAGGACCCTGCCCCTGCGGGCTTACATTCTACAGATACATTGTATATTATTATTATTTATATAGAGCCATTGATTCCATGGCGCTGTACATGAGAAGGGGTTACATACCAGATACAGATATCACTTACAGTAAAGAACTAACAATGATAGACGGGTACAGAGGGAGGAGGACCCTGCCCCTGCGGGCTTACATTCTACAGATACATTGTATATTATTATTATTTATATAGCTCCATTGATTCCATGGTGCTGTACATGAGAAGGGGTTACATACCAGATACAGATATCACTTACAGTAAAGAACTAACAATGATAGACGGGTACAGAGGGAGGAGGACCCTGCCCCTGGGGGCTTACATTCTACAGATACATTGTATATTATTATTATTTATATAGCTCCATTGATGCCATGGTGCTGTACATGAGAAGAGGTTACATACCAGATACAGATATCACTTACAGTAAACTAACAATGATAGACGGGTACAGAGGGAGGAGGACCCTGCCCCTGGGGGCTTACATTCTACAGATACATTGTATATTATTATTATTTATATAGCGCCATTGATGCCATGGTGCTGTACATGAGAAGGGGTTACATACCAGATACAGATATCACTTACAGTAAACTAACAATGATAGACGGGTACAGAGGGAGGAGGACCCTGCCCCTGCGGGCTTACATTCTACAGATACATTGTATATTATTATTATTTATATAGCTCCATTGATTCCATGGTGCTGTACATGAGAAGGGGTTACATACCAGATACAGATATCACTTACAGTAAAGAACTAACAATGATAGATGGGTACAGAGGGAGGAGGACCCTGCCCGTGGGGGCTTACATTCTACAGATACATTGTATATTATTATTATTTATATAGCTCCATTGATTCCATGGTGCTGTACATGAGAAAGGGTTACATACCAGATACAGATATCACTTACAGTAAAGAACTAACAATGATAGACGGGTACAGAGGGAGGAGGACCCTGCCCCTGCGGGCTTACATTCTACAAATACATTGTATATTATTATTATTTATATAGCTCCATTGATTCCATGGTGCTGTACATGAGAAGGGGTTACATACCAGATACAGATATCACTTACAGTAAACTAACAATGATAGACGGGTACAGAGGGAGGAGGACCCTGCCCCTGAGGGCTTACATTCTACAAATACATTGTATATTATTATTATTTATATAGCTCCATTGATTCCATGGTGCTGTACATGAGAAGGGGTTACATACCAGATACAGATATCACTTACAGTAAACTAACAATGATAGACGGGTACAGAGGGAGGAGGACCATGCCCCTGGGGGTTTACATTCTACAGATACATTGTATATTATTATTATTTATATAGCTCCATTGATTCCATGGTGCTGTACATGAGAAGGGGTTACATACCAGATACAGATATCACTTACAGTAAACTAACAATGATAGACGGGTACAGAGGGAGGAGGACCCTGCCCCTGCGGGCTTACATTCTACAGATACATTGTATATTATTATTATTTATATAGCGCCATTGATTCCACGGTGCTGTACATGAGAAGAGGTTACATACCAGATACAGATATCACTTACAGTAACTAACAATGATAGACGGGTACAGAGGGAGGAGGACCCTGCCCCTGGGGGCTTACATTCTACAGATACATTGTATATTATTATTATTTATATAGCTCCATTGATTCCATGGTGCTGTACATGAGAAGGGGTTACATACCAGATACAGATATCACTTACAGTAAAGAACTAACAATGATAGACGGGTACAGAGGGAGGAGGACCCTGACCCTGGGGGCTTACATTCTACAGATACATTGTATATTATTATTATTTATATAGCACCATTGATTCCACGGTGCTGTACATGAGAAGGGGTTACATACCAGATACAGATATCACTTACAGTACAGAACTAACAATGATAGACGGGTACAGAGGGAGGAGGACCCTGCCCCTGGAGGCTTGCATTCTACAGATACATTGTATATTATTATTATTTATATAGCACCATTGATTCCATGGTGCTGTACATGAGAAGGGGTTACATACCAGATACAGATATCACTTACAGTAACTAACAATGATAGACGGGTACAGAGGGAGGAGGACCCTGCCCCTGGGGGCTTACATTCTACAGATACATTGTATATTATTATTATTTATATAGCTCCATTGATTCCATGGTGCTGTACATGAGAAGGGGTTACATACCAGATACAGATATCACTTACAGTAAAGAACTAACAATGATAGACGGGTACAGAGGGAGGAGGACCCTGCCCCTGGGGGCTTACATTCTACAGATACATTGTATATTATTATTATTTATATAGCACCATTGATTCCACGGTGCTGTACATGAGAAGGGGTTACATACCAGATACAGATATCACTTACAGTACAGAACTAACAATGATAGACGGGTACAGAGGGAGGAGGACCCTGCCCCTGGAGGCTTGCATTCTACAGATACATTGTATATTATTATTATTTATATAGCACCATTGATTCCATGGTGCTGTACATGAGAAGGGGTTACATACCAGATACAGATATCACTTACAGTAAAGAACTAACAATGATAGACGGGTACAGAGGGAGGAGGACCCTACCCCTGCGGGCTTACATTCTACAGATACATTGTATATTATTATTATTTATATAGCGCCATTGATTCCATGGTGCTGTACATGAGAAGGGGTTACATACCAGATACAGATATCACTTACAGTAAACTAACAATGATAGACGGGTACAGAGGGAGGAGGACCCTGCCCCTGCGGGCTTACATTCTACAGATATATTGTATATTATTATTATTTATATAGCACCATTGATTCCATGGTGCTGTACATGAGAAGGGGTTACATACCAGATACAGATATCACTTACAGTAAAGAACTAACAATGATAGACGGGTACAGAGGGAGGAGGACCCTGCCCCTGCGGGCTTACATTCTACAGATACATTGTATATTATTATTATTTATATAGCGCCATTGATGCCATGGTGCTGTACATGAGAAGGGGTTACATACCAGATACAGATATCACTTACAGTAAGCTAACAATGATAGACGGGTACAGAGGGAGGAGCACCCTGCCCCTGGGGGCTTACATTCTACAGATACATTGTATATTATTATTATTTATATAGCTCCATTGATTACATGGTGCTGTACATGAGAAGGGGTTACATACCAGATACAGATATCACTTACAGTAAACTAACAATGATAGACGGGTACAGAGGGAGGAGGACCCTGCCCCTGGGGGTTTACATTCTACAGATACATTGTATATTATTATTATTTATATAGCTCCATTGATTCCATGGTGCTGTACATGAGAAGGGGTTACATACCAGATACAGATATCACTTACAGTAAAGAACTAACAATGATGGGCGGGTACAGAGGGAGGAGGACCCTGCCCCTGCGGGCTTACATTCTACAGATACATTGTATATTATTATTATTTATATAGCTCCATTGATTCCATGGTGCTGTACATGAGAAGGGGTTACATACCAGATACAGATATCACTTACAGTAAAGAACTAACAATGATAGACGGGTACAGAGGGAGGAGGACCCTGCCCCTGCGGGCTTACATTCTACAGATACATTGTATATTATTATTATTTATATAGCACCATTGATTCCACGGTGCTGTACATGAGAAGGGGTTACATACCAGATACAGATATCACTTACAGTACAGAACTAACAATGATAGACGGGTACAGAGGGAGGAGGACCCTGCCCCTGCGGGCATACATTCTACAGATACATTGTATATTATTATTATTTATATAGCTCCATTGATTCCATGGTGCTGTACATGAGAAGGGGTTAAATACCAGATACAGATATCGCTTACAGTAACTAACAATGATAGACGGGTACAGAGGGAGGAGGACCCTGCCCCTGGGGGCTTATATTCTACAGATACATTGTATATTATTATTATTTATATAGCTCCATTGATTCCATGGTGCTGTACATGAGAAGAGGTTACATACCAGATACAGATATCACTTACAGTAACTAACAATGATAGACGGGTACAGAGGGAGGAGCACCCTGCCCCTGGGGGCTTACATTCTACAGATACATTGTATATTATTATTATTTATATAGCGCCATTGATTCCATGGTGCTGTACATGAGAAGGGGTTACATACCAGATACAGATATCACTTACAGTAAAGAACTAACAATGATAGACGAGTACAGAGGGAGGAGGACCCTGCCCCTGCGGGCTTACATTCTACAGATACATTGTATATTATTATTATTTATATAGCGCCATTGATTCCATGGTGCTGTACATGAGAAGGGGTTACATACCAGATACATATATCACTTACAGTAAAGAACTAACAATGATAGATGGGTACAGAGGGAGGAGGACCCTGCCCCTGGGGGCTTACATTCTACAGATACATTGTATGCTATTATTATTTATATAGCTCCATTGATTCCATGGTGCTGTACATGAGAAGGGGTTACATACCAGATACAGATATCACTTACAGTAAAGAACTAACAATGATAGACGGGTACAGAGGGAGGAGGACCCTGCCCCTGGAGGCTTACATTCTACAGATACATTGTATATTATTATTATTTATATAGCACCATTGATTCCATGGTGCTGTACATGAGAAGGGGTTACATACCAGATACAGATATCACTTACAGTAAAGAACTAACAATGATAGACGGGTACAGAGAGAGGAGGACGCTGCCCCTGGGGGCTTACATTCTACAGATACATTGTATATTATTATTATTTATATAGCTCCATTGATTCCATGCTGCTGTACATGAGAAGGGGTTACATACCAGATACAGATATCACTTACAGTAACTAACAATGATAGACGGGTACAGAGAGAGGAGGACGCTGCCCCTGGGGGCTTACATTCTACAGATACATTGTATATTATTATTATTTATATAGCTCCATTGATTCCATGGTGCTGTACATGAGAAGGGGTTACATACCAGATACAGATATCACTTACAGTAAAGAACTAACAATGATAGACGGGTACAGAGGGAGGAGGACCCTGCCCCTGGGGGCTTACATTCTACAGATACATTGTATATTATTATTATTTATATAGCTCCATTGATTCCATGGTGCTGTACATGAGAAGGGGTTACATACCAGATACAGATATCACTTACAGTAAACTAACAATGATAGACGGGTACAGAGGGAGGAGGACCCTGCCCCTGGGGGCTTACATTCTACAGATACATTGTATATTATTATTATTTATATAGCTCCATTGATTCCATGGTGCTGTACATGAGAAGGGGTTACATACCAGATACAGATATCACTTACAGTAAACTAACAATGATAGACGGGTACAGAGGGAGGAGGACCCTGCCCCTGCGGGCTTACATTCTACAGATACATTGTATATTATTATTATTTATATAGCTCCATTGATTCCATGGTGCTGTACATGAGAAGGGGTTACATACCAGATACAGATATCACTTACAGTAAAGAACTAACAATGACAGACGAGTACAGAGGGAAGAGGACCCTGCCCCTGCGGGCTTACATTCTACAGATACATTGTATATTATTATTATTTATATAGCGCCATTGATTCCATGGCGCTGTACATGAGAAGAGGTTACATACCAGATACAGATATCACTTACAGTAAAGAACTAACAATGATAGACGGGTACAGAGGGAGGAGGACCCTGCCCCTGCGGGCTTACATTCTACAGATACATTGTATATTATTATTATTTATATAGCGCCATTGATGCCATGGTGCTGTACATGAGAAGGGGTTACATACCAGATACAGATATCACTTACAGTAAAGAACTAACAATGATAGACGGGTACAGAGGGAGGAGGACCCTGCCCCTGGGGGCTTACATTCTACAGATACATTGTATATTATTATTATTTATATAGCTCCATTGATTACATGGTGCTGTACATGAGAAGGGGTTACATACCAGATACAGATATCACTTACAGTAAACTAACAATGATAGACGGGTACAGAGGGAGGAGGACCCTGCCCCTGGGGGTTTACATTCTACAGATACATTGTATATTATTATTATTTATATAGCTCCATTGATTCCATGGTGCTGTACATGAGAAGGGGTTACATACCAGATACAGATATCACTTACAGTAAAGAACTAACAATGATGGGCGGGTACAGAGGGAGGAGGACCCTGCCCCTGCGGGCTTACATTCTACAGATACATTGTATATTATTATTATTTATATAGCTCCATTGATTCCATGGTGCTGTACATGAGAAGGGGTTACATACCAGATACAGATATCACTTACAGTAAAGAACTAACAATGATAGACGGGTACAGAGGGAGGAGGACCCTGCCCCTGCGGGCTTACATTCTACAGATACATTGTATATTATTATTATTTATATAGCACCATTGATTCCACGGTGCTGTACATGAGAAGGGGTTACATACCAGATACAGATATCACTTACAGTACAGAACTAACAATGATAGACGGGTACAGAGGGAGGAGGACCCTGCCCCTGCGGGCATACATTCTACAGATACATTGTATATTATTATTATTTATATAGCTCCATTGATTCCATGGTGCTGTACATGAGAAGGGGTTAAATACCAGATACAGATATCACTTACAGTAACTAACAATGATAGACGGGTACAGAGGGAGGAGGACCCTGCCCCTGGGGGCTTATATTCTACAGATACATTGTATATTATTATTATTTATATAGCTCCATTGATTCCATGGTGCTGTACATGAGAAGAGGTTACATACCAGATACAGATATCACTTACAGTAACTAACAATGATAGACGGGTACAGAGGGAGGAGCACCCTGCCCCTGGGGGCTTACATTCTACAGATACATTGTATATTATTATTATTTATATAGCGCCATTGATTCCATGGTGCTGTACATGAGAAGGGGTTACATACCAGATACAGATATCACTTACAGTAAAGAACTAACAATGATAGACGAGTACAGAGGGAGGAGCACCCTGCCCCTGCGGGCTTACATTCTACAGATACATTGTATATTATTATTATTTATATAGCGCCATTGATTCCATGGTGCTGTACATGAGAAGGGGTTACATACCAGATACATATATCACTTACAGTAAAGAACTAACAATGATAGATGGGTACAGAGGGAGGAGGACCCTGCCCCTGGGGGCTTACATTCTACAGATACATTGTATGCTATTATTATTTATATAGCTCCATTGATTCCATGGTGCTGTACATGAGAAGGGGTTACATACCAGATACAGATATCACTTACAGTAAAGAACTAACAATGATAGACGGGTACAGAGGGAGGAGGACCCTGCCCCTGTGGGCTTACATTCTACAGATACATTGTATATTATTATTATTTATATAGCACCATTGATTCCACGGTGCTGTACATGAGAAGGGGTTACATACCAGATACAGATATCACTTACAGTACAGAACTAACAATGATAGACGGGTACAGAGGGAGGAGGACCCTGCACCTGCGGGCTTACATTCTACAGATACATTGTATATTATTATTATTTATATAGCACCATTGATGCCATGGTGCTGTACATGAGAAGGGGTTACATACCAGATACAGATATCACTTACAGTAAACTAACAATGATAGACGGGTACAGAGGGAGGAGGACCCTGCCCCTGGGGGCTTACATTCTACAGATACATTGTATATTATTATTATTTATATAGCGCCATTGATGCCATGGTGCTGTACATGAGAAGAGGTTACATACCAAATACAGATATCACTTACAGTACAGAACTAACAATGATAGACGGGTACAGAGGGAGGAGGACCCTGCCCCTGGGGGCTTACATTCTACAGATACATTGTATATTATTATTATTTATATAGCTCCATTGATGCCATGGTGCTGTACATGAGAAGAGGTTACATACCAGATACAGATATCACTTACAGTAACTAACAATGATAGACGGGTACAGAGGGAGGAGGACCCTGCCACTGGGGGCTTACATTCTACAGATACATTGTATATTATTATTATTTATATAGCTCCATTGATGCCATGGTGCTGTACATGAGAAGGGGTTACATACCAGATACAGATATCACTTACAGTAAAGAACTAACAATGATAGACGGGTACAGAGAGAGGAGGACGCTGCCCCTGGGGGCTTACATTCTACAGATACATTGTATATTATTATTATTTATATAGCTCCATTGATTCCATGCTGCTGTACATGAGAAGGGGTTACATACCAGATACAGATATCACTTACAGTAACTAACAATGATAGACGGGTACAGAGAGAGGAGGACCCTGCCCCTGGGGGCTTACATTCTACAGATACATTGTATATTATTATTATTTATATAGCTCCATTGATTCCATGGTGCTGTACATGAGAAGGGGTTACATACCAGATACAGATATCACTTACAGTAAAGAACTAACAATGATAGACGGGTACAGAGGGAGGAGGACCCTGCCCCTGCGGGCTTACATTCTACAGATACATTGTATATTATTATTATTTATATAGCGCCATTGATTCCATGGTGCTGTACATGAGAAGGGGTTACATACCAGATACAGATATCACTTACAGTAAAGAACTAACAATGATAGACGGGTACAGAGGGAGGAGGACCCTGCCCCTGGGGGCTTACATTCTACAGATACATTGTATATTATTATTATTTATATAGCTCCATTGATTCCATGGTGCTGTACATGAGAAGGGGTTACATACCAGATACAGATATCACTTACAGTAAACTAACAATGATAGACGGGTACAGAGGGAGGAGGACCCTGCCCCTGGGGGCTTACATTCTACAGATACATTGTATATTATTATTATTTATATAGCTCCATTGATTCCATGGTGCTGTACATGAGAAGGGGTTACATACCAGATACAGATATCACTTACAGTAAACTAACAATGATAGACGGGTACAGAGGGAGGAGGACCCTGCCCCTGCGGGCTTACATTCTACAGATACATTGTATATTATTATTATTTATATAGCTCCATTGATTCCATGGTGCTGTACATGAGAAGGGGTTACATACCAGATACAGATATCACTTACAGTAAAGAACTAACAATGACAGACGAGTACAGAGGGAAGAGGACCCTGCCCCTGCGGGCTTACATTCTACAGATACATTGTATATTATTATTATTTATATAGCGCCATTGATTCCATGGCGCTGTACATGAGAAGAGGTTACATACCAGATACAGATATCACTTACAGTAAAGAACTAACAATGATAGACGGGTACAGAGGGAGGAGGACCCTGCCCCTGGGGGCTTACATTCTACAGATACATTGTATATTATTATTATTTATATAGAGCCATTGATGTCATGGTGCTGTACATGAGAAGAGGTTACATACCAGATACAGATATCACTTACAGTAAAGAACTAACAATGATAGACGGGTACAGAGGGAGGAGGACCCTGCCCCTGGGGGCTTACATTCTACAGATACATTGTATATTATTATTATTTATATAGAGCCATTGATGTCATGGTGCTGTACATGAGAAGAGGTTACATACCAGATACAGATATCACTTACAGTAAAGAACTAACAATGATAGACGGGTACAGAGGGAGGAGGACCCTGCCCCTGCGGGCTTACATTCTACAGATACATTGTATATTATTATTATTTATATAGCGCCATTTATACCATGGTGCTGTACATGAGAAGAGGTTACATACCAGATACAGATATCACTTACAGTAACTAACAATGATAGGCGGGTACAGAGGGAGGAGGACCCTGCCCCTGCGGGCTTACATTCTACAGATACATTGTATATTATTTTTATATAGCGCCATTGATGCCATGGCGCTGTACATGAGAAGAGGTTACATACCAGATACAGATATCACTTACTGTAAAGAACTAACAATGATAGACGGGTACAGAGGGAGGAGGACCCTGCCCCTGGGGGCTTACATTCTACAGATACATTGTATATTATTATTATTTATATAGAGCCATTGATGTCATGGTGCTGTACATGAGAAGAGGTTACATACCAGATACAGATATCACTTACAGTAAAGAACTAACAATGATAGACGGGTACAGAGGGAGGAGGACCCTGCCCCTGGGGGCTTACATTCTACAGATACATTGTATATTATTATTATTTATATAGCGCCATTGATTCCATGGTGCTGTACATGAGAAGAGGTTACATACCAGATACAGATATCACTTACAGTAAAGAACTAACAATGATAGACGGGTACAGAGGGAGGAGGACCCTGCCCCTGCGGGCTTACATTCTACAGATACATTGTATATTATTTTTATATAGCGCCATTGATGCCATGGCGCTGTACATGAGAAGAGGTTACATACCAGATACAGATATCACTTACAGTAAAGAACTAACAATGATAGACGGGTACAGAGGGAGGAGGACCCTGCCCCTGGGGGCTTACATTCTACAGATACATTGTATATTATTATTATTTATATAGAGCCATTGATGTCATGGTGCTGTACATGAGAAGAGGTTACATACCAGATACAGATATCACTTACAGTAAAGAACTAACAATGATAGACAGGTACAGAGGGAGGAGGACCCTGCCCCTGCGGGCTTACATTCTACAGATACATTGTATATTATTATTATTTATATAGCGCCATTGATTCCATGGTGCTGTACATGAGAAGGGGTTACATACCAGATACAGATGTCACTTACAGTAAAGAACTAACAATGATAGACGGGTACAGAGGGAGGAGGACCCTGCCCCTACGGGCTTACATTCTACAGATACATTGTATATTATTATTATTTATATAGCTCCATTGATTCCATGGTGCTGTACATGAGAAGGGGTTACATACCAGATACAGATATCACTTACAGTAAAGAACTAACAATGATAGACGGGTACAGAGGGAGGAGGACCCTGCCCCTGCGGGCTTACATTCTACAGATACATTGTATATTATTATTATTTATATAGCACCATTGATTCCACGGTGCTGTACATGAGAAGGGGTTACATACCAGATACAGATATCACTTACAGTACAGAACTAACAATGATAGACGGGTACAGAGGGAGGAGGACCCTGCCCCTGCGGGCATACATTCTACAGATACATTGTATATTATTATTATTTATATAGCTCCATTGATTCCATGGTGCTGTACATGAGAAGGGGTTAAATACCAGATACAGATATCACTTACAGTAACTAACAATGATAGACGGGTACAGAGGGAGGAGGACCCTGCCCCTGGGGGCTTATATTCTACAGATACATTGTATATTATTATTATTTATATAGCTCCATTGATTCCATGGTGCTGTACATGAGAAGAGGTTACATACCAGATACAGATATCACTTACAGTAACTAACAATGATAGACGGGTACAGAGGGAGGAGCACCCTGCCCCTGGGGGCTTACATTCTACAGATACATTGTATATTATTATTATTTATATAGCGCCATTGATTCCATGGTGCTGTACATGAGAAGGGGTTACATACCAGATACAGATATCACTTACAGTAAAGAACTAACAATGATAGACGAGTACAGAGGGAGGAGGACCCTGCCCCTGCGGGCTTACATTCTACAGATACATTGTATATTATTATTATTTATATAGCGCCATTGATTCCATGGTGCTGTACATGAGAAGGGGTTACATACCAGATACATATATCACTTACAGTAAAGAACTAACAATGATAGATGGGTACAGAGGGAGGAGGACCCTGCCCCTGGGGGCTTACATTCTACAGATACATTGTATGCTATTATTATTTATATAGCTCCATTGATTCCATGGTGCTGTACATGAGAAGGGGTTACATACCAGATACAGATATCACTTACAGTAAAGAACTAACAATGATAGACGGGTACAGAGGGAGGAGGACCCTGCCCCTGTGGGCTTACATTCTACAGATACATTGTATATTATTATTATTTATATAGCACCATTGATTCCACGGTGCTGTACATGAGAAGGGGTTACATACCAGATACAGATATCACTTACAGTACAGAACTAACAATGATAGACGGGTACAGAGGGAGGAGGACCCTGCACCTGCGGGCTTACATTCTACAGATACATTGTATATTATTATTATTTATATAGCACCATTGATGCCATGGTGCTGTACATGAGAAGGGGTTACATACCAGATACAGATATCACTTACAGTAAACTAACAATGATAGACGGGTACAGAGGGAGGAGGACCCTGCCCCTGGGGGCTTACATTCTACAGATACATTGTATATTATTATTATTTATATAGCGCCATTGATGCCATGGTGCTGTACATGAGAAGAGGTTACATACCAAATACAGATATCACTTACAGTACAGAACTAACAATGATAGACGGGTACAGAGGGAGGAGGACCCTGCCCCTGGGGGCTTACATTCTACAGATACATTGTATATTATTATTATTTATATAGCTCCATTGATGCCATGGTGCTGTACATGAGAAGAGGTTACATACCAGATACAGATATCACTTACAGTAACTAACAATGATAGACGGGTACAGAGGGAGGAGGACCCTGCCACTGGGGGCTTACATTCTACAGATACATTGTATATTATTATTATTTATATAGCTCCATTGATGCCATGGTGCTGTACATGAGAAGGGGTTACATACCAGATACAGATATCACTTACAGTAAAGAACTAACAATGATAGACGGGTACAGAGAGAGGAGGACGCTGCCCCTGGGGGCTTACATTCTACAGATACATTGTATATTATTATTATTTATATAGCTCCATTGATTCCATGCTGCTGTACATGAGAAGGGGTTACATACCAGATACAGATATCACTTACAGTAACTAACAATGATAGACGGGTACAGAGAGAGGAGGACCCTGCCCCTGGGGGCTTACATTCTACAGATACATTGTATATTATTATTATTTATATAGCTCCATTGATTCCATGGTGCTGTACATGAGAAGGGGTTACATACCAGATACAGATATCACTTACAGTAAAGAACTAACAATGATAGACGGGTACAGAGGGAGGAGGACCCTGCCCCTGCGGGCTTACATTCTACAGATACATTGTATATTATTATTATTTATATAGCGCCATTGATTCCATGGTGCTGTACATGAGAAGGGGTTACATACCAGATACAGATATCACTTACAGTAAAGAACTAACAATGATAGACGGGTACAGAGGGAGGAGGACCCTGCCCCTGGGGGCTTACATTCTACAGATACATTGTATATTATTATTATTTATATAGCTCCATTGATTCCATGGTGCTGTACATGAGAAGGGGTTACATACCAGATACAGATATCACTTACAGTAAACTAACAATGATAGACGGGTACAGAGGGAGGAGGACCCAGCCCCTGGGGGCTTACATTCTACAGATACATTGTATATTATTATTATTTATATAGCTCCATTGATTCCATGGTGCTGTACATGAGAAGGGGTTACATACCAGATACAGATATCACTTACAGTAAACTAACAATGATAGACGGGTACAGAGGGAGGAGGACCCTGCCCCTGCGGGCTTACATTCTACAGATACATTGTATATTATTATTATTTATATAGCTCCATTGATTCCATGGTGCTGTACATGAGAAGGGGTTACATACCAGATACAGATATCACTTAGAGTAAAGAACTAACAATGACAGACGAGTACAGAGGGAAGAGGACCCTGCCCCTGCGGGCTTACATTCTACAGATACATTGTATATTATTATTATTTATATAGCGCCATTGATTCCATGGCGCTGTACATGAGAAGAGGTTACATACCAGATACAGATATCACTTACAGTAAAGAACTAACAATGATAGACGGGTACAGAGGGAGGAGGACCCTGCCCCTGGGGGCTTACATTCTACAGATACATTGTATATTATTATTATTTATATAGAGCCATTGATGTCATGGTGCTGTACATGAGAAGAGGTTACATACCAGATACAGATATCACTTACAGTAAAGAACTAACAATGATAGACGGGTACAGAGGGAGGAGGACCCTGCCCCTGGGGGCTTACATTCTACAGATACATTGTATATTATTATTATTTATATAGAGCCATTGATGTCATGGTGCTGTACATGAGAAGAGGTTACATACCAGATACAGATATCACTTACAGTAAAGAACTAACAATGATAGACGGGTACAGAGGGAGGAGGACCCTGCCCCTGCGGGCTTACATTCTACAGATACATTGTATATTATTATTATTTATATAGCGCCATTTATACCATGGTGCTGTACATGAGAAGAGGTTACATACCAGATACAGATATCACTTACAGTAACTAACAATGATAGGCGGGTACAGAGGGAGGAGGACCCTGCCCCTGCGGGCTTACATTCTACAGATACATTGTATATTATTTTTATATAGCGCCATTGATGCCATGGCGCTGTACATGAGAAGAGGTTACATACCAGATACAGATATCACTTACTGTAAAGAACTAACAATGATAGACGGGTACAGAGGGAGGAGGACCCTGCCCCTGGGGGCTTACATTCTACAGATACATTGTATATTATTATTATTTATATAGAGCCATTGATGTCATGGTGCTGTACATGAGAAGAGGTTACATACCAGATACAGATATCACTTACAGTAAAGAACTAACAATGATAGACGGGTACAGAGGGAGGAGGACCCTGCCCCTGGGGGCTTACATTCTACAGATACATTGTATATTATTATTATTTATATAGCGCCATTGATTCCATGGTGCTGTACATGAGAAGAGGTTACATACCAGATACAGATATCACTTACAGTAAAGAACTAACAATGATAGACGGGTACAGAGGGAGGAGGACCCTGCCCCTGCGGGCTTACATTCTACAGATACATTGTATATTATTTTTATATAGCGCCATTGATGCCATGGCGCTGTACATGAGAAGAGGTTACATACCAGATACAGATATCACTTACAGTAAAGAACTAACAATGATAGACGGGTACAGAGGGAGGAGGACCCTGCCCCTGGGGGCTTACATTCTACAGATACATTGTATATTATTATTATTTATATAGAGCCATTGATGTCATGGTGCTGTACATGAGAAGAGGTTACATACCAGATACAGATATCACTTACAGTAAAGAACTAACAATGATAGACAGGTACAGAGGGAGGAGGACCCTGCCCCTGCGGGCTTACATTCTACAGATACATTGTATATTATTATTATTTATATAGCGCCATTGATTCCATGGTGCTGTACATGAGAAGGGGTTACATACCAGATACAGATGTCACTTACAGTAAAGAACTAACAATGATAGACGGGTACAGAGGGAGGAGGACCCTGCCCCTACGGGCTTACATTCTACAGATACATTGTATATTATTATTATTTATATAGCTCCATTGATTCCATGGTGCTGTACATGAGAAGGGGTTACATACCAGATACAGATATCACTTACAGTAAAGAACTAACAATGATAGACGGGTACAGAGGGAGGAGGACCCTGCCCCTGGGGGCTTACATTCTACAGATACATTGTATATTATTATTATTTATATAGCGCCATTGATTCCATGGTGCTGTACATGAGAAGAGGTTACATACCAGATACAGATATCACTTACAGTAAAGAACTAACAATGATAGACGGGTACAGAGGGAGGAGGACCCTGCCCCTGCGGGCTTACATTCTACAGATACATTGTATATTATTATTATTTATATAGCGCCATTGATTCCATGGTGCTGTACATGAGAAGAGGTTACATACCAGATACAGATATCACTTACAGTAAAGAACTAACAATGATAGACGGGTACAGAGGGAGGAGGACCCTGCCCCTGGGGGCTTACATTCTACAGATACATTGTATATTATTATTATTTATATAGCGCCATTGATTCCATGGTGCTGTACATGAGAAGAGGTTACATACCAGATACAGATATCACTTACAGTAAAGAACTAACAATGATAGACGGGTACAGAGGGAGGAGGACCCTGCCCCTGCGGGCTTACATTCTACAGATACATTGTATATTATTATTATTTATATAGCGCCATTGATTCCATGGTGCTGTACATGAGAAGGGGTTACATACCAGATACAGATATCACTTACAGTAAAGAACTAACAATGATAGACGGGTACAGAGGGAGGAGGACCCTGCCCCTGGGGGCTTACATTCTACAGATACATTGTATATTATTATTATTTATATAGCGCCATTGATTCCATGGTGCTGTACATGAGAAGAGGTTACATACCAGATACAGATATCACTTACAGTAAAGAACTAACAATGATAGACGGGTACAGAGGGAGGAGGACCCTGCCCCTGCGGGCTTACATTCTACAGATACATTGTATATTATTTTTATATAGCGCCATTGATGCCATGGCGCTGTACATGAGAAGAGGTTACATACCAGATACAGATATCACTTACAGTAAAGAACTAACAATGATAGACGGGTACAGAGGGAGGAGGACCCTGCCCCTGGGGGCTTACATTCTACAGATACATTGTATATTATTATTATTTATATAGAGCCATTGATGTCATGGTGCTGTACATGAGAAGAGGTTACATACCAGATACAGATATCACTTACAGTAAAGAACTAACAATGATAGACAGGTACAGAGGGAGGAGGACCCTGCCCCTGCGGGCTTACATTCTACAGATACATTGTATATTATTATTATTTATATAGCGCCATTGATTCCATGGTGCTGTACATGAGAAGGGGTTACATACCAGATACAGATGTCACTTACAGTAAAGAACTAACAATGATAGACGGGTACAGAGGGAGGAGGACCCTGCCCCTGCGGGCTTACATTCTACAGATACATTGTATATTATTATTATTTATATAGCTCCATTGATTCCATGGTGCTGTACATGAGAAGGGGTTACATACCAGATACAGATATCACTTACAGTAAAGAACTAACAATGATAGACGGGTACAGAGGGAGGAGGACCCTGCCCCTGCGGGCTTACATTCCACAGATACATTGTATATTATTATTATTTATATAGCGCCATTGATTCCATGGTGCTGTACATGAGAAGGGGTTACATACCAGATACAGATATCACTTACAGTAAAGAACTAACAATGATAGACGGGTACAGAGGGAGGAGGACCCTGCCCCTGGGGGCTTACATTCTACAGATACATTGTATATTATTATTATTTATATAGCGCCATTGATTCCATGGTGCTGTACATGAGAAGGGGTTACATACCAGATACAGATATCACTTACAGTAAAGAACTAACAATGATAGACGAGTACAGAGGGAGGAGGACCCTGCCCCTGCGGGCTTACATTCTACAGATACATTGTATATTATTATTATTTATATAGCGCCATTGATTCCATGGTGCTGTACATGAGAAGGGGTTACATACCAGATACACATATCACTTACAGTAAAGAACTAACAATGATAGACGGGTACAGAGGGAAGAGGACCCTGCCCCTGGGGGCTTACATTCTACAGATACATTGTATATTATTATTATTTATATAGCGCCATTGATTCCATGGTGCTGTACATGAGAAGGGGTTACATACCAGATACAGATATCACTTACAGTAAAGAACTAACAATGATAGACGGGTACAGAGGGAGGAGGACCCTGCCCCTGGGGGCTTACATTCTACAGATACATTGTATATTATTATTATTTATATAGCGCCATTGATTCCATGGTGCTGTACATGAGAAGGGGTTACATACCAGATACAGATATCACTTACAGTAAAGAACTAACAATGATAGACGGGTACAGAGGGAGGAGGACCCTGCCCCTGGGGGCTTACATTCTACAGATACATTGTATATTATTATTATTTATATAGCGCCATTGATTCCATGGTGCTGTACATGAGAAGGGGTTACATACCAGATACAGATATCACTTACAGTAAAGAACTAACAATGATAGACGGGTACAGAGGGAGGAGGACCCTGCCCCTGCGGGCTTACATTCTACAGATACATTGTATATTATTATTATTTATATAGCGCCATTGATTCCATGGTGCTGTACATGAGAAGAGGTTACATACCAGATACAGATATCACTTACAGTAAACTAACAATGATAGACGGGTACAGAGGGAGGAGGACCCTGCCCCTGCGGGCTTACATTCTACAGATACATTGTATATTATTATTATTTATATAGCGCCATTGATTCCATGGTGCTGTACATGAGAAGGGGTTACATACCAGATACAGATATCACTTACAGTAAAGAACTAACAATGATAGACGGGTACAGAGGGAGGAGGACCCTGCCCCTGGGGGCTTACATTCTACAGATACATTGTATATTATTATTATTTATATAGAGCCATTGATGTCATGGTGCTGTACATGAGAAGAGGTTACATACCAGATACAGATATCACTTACAGTAAAGAACTAACAATGATAGACAGGTACAGAGGGAGGAGGACCCTGCCCCTGCGGGCTTACATTCTACAGATACATTGTATATTATTATTATTTATATAGCTCCATTGATTCCATGGTGCTGTACATGAGAAGGGGTTACATACCAGATACAGATATCACTTACAGTAAAGAACTAACAATGATAGACGGGTACAGAGGGAGGAGGACCCTGCCCCTGGGGGCTTACATTCTACAGATACATTGTATATTATTATTATTTATATAGCGCCATTGATTCCATGGTGCTGTACATGAGAAGAGGTTACATACCAGATACAGATATCACTTACAGTAAAGAACTAACAATGATAGACGGGTACAGAGGGAGGAGGACCCTGCCCCTGGGGGCTTACATTCTACAGATACATTGTATATTATTATTATTTATATAGCGCCATTGATGCCATGGTGCTGTACAAGAGAAGGGGTTACATACCAGATACAGATATCACTTACAGTAAAGAACTAACAATGATAGACGGGTACAGAGGGAGGAGGACCCTGCCCCTGCGGGCTTACATTCCACAGATACATTGTATATTATTATTATTTATATAGCGCCATTGATTCCATGGTGCTGTACATGAGAAGGGGTTACATACCAGATACAGATATCACTTACAGTAAAGAACTAACAATGATAGACGGGTACAGAGGGAGGAGGACCCTGCCCCTGGGGGCTTACATTCTACAGATACATTGTATATTATTATTATTTATATAGCGCCATTGATTCCATGGTGCTGTACATGAGAAGGGGTTACATACCAGATACAGATATCACTTACAGTAAAGAACTAACAATGATAGACGAGTACAGAGGGAGGAGGACCCTGCCCCTGCGGGCTTACATTCTACAGATACATTGTATATTATTATTATTTATATAGCGCCATTGATTCCATGGTGCTGTACATGAGAAGGGGTTACATACCAGATACAGATATCACTTACAGTAAAGAACTAACAATGATAGACGGGTACAGAGGGAGGAGGACCCTGCCCCTGGGGGCTTACATTCTACAGATACATTGTATATTATTATTATTTATATAGCGCCATTGATTCCATGGTGCTGTACATGAGAAGGGGTTACATACCAGATACAGATATCACTTACAGTAAAGAACTAACAATGATAGACGGGTACAGAGGGAGGAGGACCCTGCCCCTGTGGGCTTACATTCTACAGATACATTGTATATTATTATTATTTATATAGCGCCATTGATTCCATGGTGCTGTACATGAGAAGAGGTTACATACCAGATACAGATATCACTTACAGTAAACTAACAATGATAGACGGGTACAGAGGGAGGAGGACCCTGCCCCTGCGGGCTTACATTCTACAGATACATTGTATATTATTATTATTTATATAGCGCCATTGATTCCATGGTGCTGTACATGAGAAGGGGTTACATACCAGATACAGATATCACTTACAGTAAAGAACTAACAATGATAGACGGGTACAGAGGGAGGAGGACCCTGCCCCTGGGGGCTTACATTCTACAGATACATTGTATATTATTATTATTTATATAGCGCCATTGATGCCATGGTGCTGTACATGAGAAGGGGTTACATACCAGATACAGATATCACTTACAGTAAAGAACTAACAATGATAGACGGGTACAGAGGGAGGAGGACCCTGCCCCTGGGGGCTTACATTCTACAGATACATTGTATATTATTATTATTTATATAGCGCCATTGATGCCATGGTGCTGTACATGAGAAGGGGTTACATACCAGATACAGATATCACTTACAGTAAAGAACTAACAATGATAGACGGGTACAGAGGGAGGAGGACCCTGCCCCTGGGGGCTTACATTCTACAGATACATTGTATATTATTATTATTTATATAGCGCCATTGATTCCATGGTGCTGTACATGAGAAGGGGTTACATACCAGATACAGATATCATGTACAGTAAAGAACTAACATTGATAGACGGGTACAGAGGGAGGAGGACCCTGCCCCTGCGGGCTTACATTCTACAGATACATTGTATATTATTATTATTTATATAGCGCCATTGATTCCATGGTGCTGTACATGAAAAGGGGATACATACCAGATACAGATATCACTTACAGTAACTAACAATGATAGACGGGTACAGAGGGAGGAGGACCCTGCCCCTGCGGGCTTACATTCTACAGATACATTGTATATTATTATTATTTATATAGCGCCATTGATTCCATGGTGCTGTACATGAGAAGAGGTTACATACCAGATACAGATATCACTTACAGTAAAGAACTAACAATGATAGACGGGTAAAGGGGGAGGAGGACCCTGCCCCTGCGGGCTTACATTCTACAGATACATTGTATATTATTATTATTTATATAGCGCCATTGATTCCATGGTGCTGTACATGAGAAGGGGTTACATACCAGATACAGATATCACTTACAGTAAAGAACTAACAATGATAGATGGGTACAGAGGGAGGAGGACCCTGCCCCTGGGGGCTTACATTCTACAGATACATTGTATATTATTATTATTTATATAGAACCATTGATTCCATGGTGCTGTACATGAGAAGGGGTTACATACCAGATACAGATATCACTTACAGTACAGAACTAACAATGATAGACGGGTACAGAGGGAGGAGGACCCTGCCCCTGGGGGCTTACATTCTACAGATACATTGTATATTATTATTATTTATATAGCTCCATTGATTCCATGGTGCTGTACATGAGAAGGGGTTACATACCAGATACAGATATCACTTACAGTACAGAACTAACAATGATAGACGAGTACAGAGGGAGGAGGACCCTGCCCCTGGGGGCTTACATTCTACAGATACATTGTATATTATTATTATTTATATAGCTCCATTGATTCCATGGTGCTGTACATGAGAAGGGGTTACATACCAGACACAGATATCACTTATAGTAAAGAACTAACAATGATAGACGGGTACAGGGGGAGGAGGACCCTGCCCCTGCGGGCTTACATTCTACAGATACATTGTATATTATTATTATTTATATAGCGCCATTGATTCCATGGTGCTGTACATGAGAAGGGGTTACATACCAGATACAGATATCACTTACAGTACAGAACTAACAATGATAGACGAGTACAGAGGGAGGAGGACCCTGCCCCTGTGGGCTTACATTCTACAGATACATTGTATATTATTATTATTTATATAGCACCATTGATTCCATGGTGCTGTACATGAGAAGGGGTTACATACCAGATACAGATATCACTTACAGTAACTAACAATGATAGACGGGTACAGAGGGAGGAGGACCCTGCCCCTGGGGGCTTACATTCTACAGATACATTGTATATTATTATTATTTATATAGCTCCATTGATGCCATGGTGCTGTACATGAGAAGAGGTTACATACCAGATACAGATATCACTTACAGTAAAGAACTAACAATGATAGACGGGTACAGAGGGAGGAGGACCCTGCCCCTGCGGGCTTACATTCTACAGATACATTGTATATTATTATTATTTATATAGCGCCATTGATGCCATGGCGCTGTACATGAGAAGGGGTTACATACCAGATACAGATATCACTTACAGTAAAGAACTAACAATGATAGACTGTTACAGAGGGAGGAGGACCCTGCCCCTGCGGGCTTACATTCTACAGATACATTGTATATTATTATTATTTATATAGCTCCATTGATTCCATGGTGCTATACATGAGAAGGGGTTACATACCAGATACAGATATCACTTACAGTAAACTAACAATGATAGACGGGTACAGAGGGAGGAGGACCCTGCCCCTGGGGGCTTACATTCTACAGATACATTGTATATTATTATTATTTATATAGCTCCATTGATTCCATGGTGCTGTACATGAGAAGGGGTTACATACCAGATACAGATATCACTTACAGTAAAGAACTAACAATGATAGACGGGTACAGAGGGAGGAGGACCCTGCCCCTGCGGGCTTACATTCTACAGATACATTGTATATTATTATTATTTATATAGCGCCATTGATGCCATGGCGCTGTACATGAGAAGAGGTTACATACCAGATACAGATATCACTTACAGTAAAGAACTAACAATGATAGACGGGTACAGAGGGAGGAGGACCCTGCCCCTGGGTGCTTACATTCTACAGATACATTGTATATTATTATTTATATAGAGCCATTGATGTCATGGTGCTGTACATGAGAAGAGGTTACATACCAGATACATATATCACTTACAGTAAAGAACTAACAATGATAGACGGGTACAGAGGGAGGAGGACCCTGCCCCTGCGGGCTTACATTCTACAGATACATTGTATATTATTATTATTTATATAGCGCCATTGATTCCATGGTGCTGTACATGAGAAGGGGTTACATACCAGATACAGATATCACTTACAGTAAAGAACTAACAATGATAGACGGGTACAGAGGGAGGAGGACCCTGCCCCTGCGGGCTTACATTCTACAGATACATTGTATATTATTATTATTTATATAGCGCCATTGATTCCATGGTGCTGTACATGAGAAGGGGTTACATACCAGATACAGATATCACTTACAGTAAAGAACTAACAATGATAGACGGGTACAGAGGGAGGAGGACTCTGCCTCTGCGGGCTTACATTCTACAGATACATTGTATATTATTATTATTTATATAGCGCCATTGATTCCATGGTGCTGTACATGAGAAGGGGTTACATACCAGATACAGATATCACTTACAGTAACTAACAATGATAGACGGGTACAGAGGGAGGAGGACCCTGCCCCTGGGGGCTTACATTCTACAGATACATTGTATATTATTATTATTTATATAGCTCCATTGATTCCATGGTGCTGTACATGAGAAGGGGTTACATACCAGATACTGATATCACTTACAGTAACTAACAATGATAGACGGGTACAGAGGGAGGAGGACCCTGCCCCTGGGGGCTTACATTCTACAGATACATTGTATATTATTATTATTTATATAGCGCCATTGATGCCATGGCGCTGTACATGAGAAGGGGTTACATACCAGATACAGATATCACTTACAGTAAAGAACTAACAATGATAGACTGGTACAGAGGGAGGAGGACCCTGCCCCTGCGGGCTTACATTCTACAGATACATTGTATATTATTATTATTTATATAGCACCATTGATTCCATGGTGCTGTACATGAGAAGGGGTTACATACCAGCTACAGATATCACTTACAGTAAACTAACAATGATAGACGGGTACAGAGGGAGGAGGACCCTGCCCCTGGGGGCTTACATTCTACAGATACATTGTATATTATTATTATTTATATAGCGCCATTGATTCCATGGTGCTGTACATGAGAAGTGGTTACATACCAGATACAGATATCACTTACAGTAAACTAACAATGATAGACGGGTACAGAGGGAGGAGGACCCTGCCCCTGGGGGCTTACATTCTACAGATACATTGTATATTATTATTATTTATATAGCTCCATTGATTCCATGGTGCTATACATGAGAAGGGGTTACATACCAGATACAGATATCACTTACAGTAAACTAACAATGATAGACGGGTACAGAGGGAGGAGGACCCTGCCCCTGGGGGCTTACATTCTACAGATACATTGTATATTATTATTATTTATATAGCTCCATTGATTCCATGGTGCTGTACATGAGAAGGGGTTACATACCAGATACAGATATCACTTACAGTAAAGAACTAACAATGATAGACGGGTACAGAGGGAGGAGGACCCTGCCCCTGCGGGCTTACATTCTACAGATACATTGTATATTATTATTATTTATATAGCGCCATTGATGCCATGGCGCTGTACATGAGAAGAGGTTACATACCAGATACAGATATCACTTACAGTAAAGAACTAACAATGATAGACGGGTACAGAGGGAGGAGGACCCTGCCCCTGCGGGCTTACATTCTACAGATACATTGTATATTATTATTATTTATATAGCGCCATTGATGCCATGGCGCTGTACATGAGAAGAGGTTACATACCAGATACATATATCACTTACAGTAAAGAACTAACAATGATAGACGGGTACAGAGGGAGGAGGACCCTGCCCCTGCGGGCTTACATTCTACAGATACATTGTATATTATTATTATTTATATAGCGCCATTGATTCCATGGTGCTGTACATGAGAAGTGGTTACATACCAGATACAGATATCACTTACAGTAAAGAACTAACAATGATAGACGAGTACAGAGGGAGGAGGACCCTGCCCCTGCGGGCTTACATTCTACAGATACATTGTATATTATTATTATTTATATAGCGCCATTGATTCCATGGTGCTGTACATGAGAAGTGGTTACATACCAGATACAGATATCACTTACAGTAAAGAACTAACAATGATAGACGGGTACAGAGGGAGGAGGACCCTGCCCCTGCGGGCTTACATTCTACAGATATATTATTATTATTATTTATAGAGTGCCATTGATTCCATGGTGCTGTACATGAGAAGAGGTTACATACCAGATACAGATATCACTTACAGTAAAGAACTAACAATGATAGACGAGTACAGAGGGAGGAGGACCCTGCCCCTGCGGGCTTACATTCTACAGATACATTGTATATTATTATTATTTATATAGCGCCATTGATTCCATGGTGCTGTACATGAGAAGGGGTTACATACCAGATACAGATATCACTTACAGTAACTAACAATGATAGACGGGTACAGAGGGAGGAGGACCCTGCCCCTGGGGGCTTACATTCTACAGATACATTGTATATTATTATTATTTATATAGCTCCATTGATTCCATGGTGCTGTACATGAGAAGGGGTTACATACCAGATACAGATATCACTTACAGTAAAGAACTAACAATGATAGACGGGTACAGAGGGAGGAGGACCCTGCCCCTGCGGGCTTACATTCTACAGATACATTGTATATTATTATTATTTATATAGCGCCATTGATTCCATGGTGCTGTACATGAGAAGTGGTTACATACCAGATACAGATATCACTTACAGTAAAGAACTAACAATGATAGACGAGTACAGAGGGAGGAGGACCCTGCCCCTGCGGGCTTACATTCTACAGATACATTGTATATTATTATTATTTATATAGCGCCATTGATTCCATGGTGCTGTACATGAGAAGTGGTTACATACCAGATACAGATATCACTTACAGTAAAGAACTAACAATGATAGACGGGTACAGAGGGAGGAGGACCCTGCCCCTGCGGGCTTACATTCTACAGATATATTATTATTATTATTTATAGAGTGCCATTGATTCCATGGTGCTGTACATGAGAAGAGGTTACATACCAGATACAGATATCACTTACAGTAAAGAACTAACAATGATAGACGAGTACAGAGGGAGGAGGACCCTGCCCCTGCGGGCTTACATTCTACAGATACATTGTATATTATTATTATTTATATAGCGCCATTGATTCCATGGTGCTGTACATGAGAAGGGGTTACATACCAGATACAGATATCACTTACAGTAACTAACAATGATAGACGGGTACAGAGGGAGGAGGACCCTGCCCCTGGGGGCTTACATTCTACAGATACATTGTATATTATTATTATTTATATAGCTCCATTGATTCCATGGTGCTGTACATGAGAAGGGGTTACATACCAGATACAGATATCACTTACAGTAAAGAACTAACAATGATAGACGAGTACAGAGGGAGGAGGACCCTGCCCCTGCGGGCTTACATTCTACAGATACATTGTATATTATTATTATTTATATAGCGCCATTGATGCCATGGTGCTGTACATGAGAAGGGGTTACATACCAGATACAGATATCACTTACAGTAAAGAACTAACAATGATAGACGAGTACAGAGGGAGGAGGACCCTGCCCCTGGGGGCTTACATTCTACAGATACATTGTATATTATTATTATTTATATAGTGCCATTGATTCCATGGTGCTGTACATGAGAAGGGGTTACATACCAGATACAGTTATCACTTACAGTAGACAAACTAACAATGATAGACGGGTACAGAGGGAGGAGGACCCTGCCCCTGGGGGCTTACATTCTACAGATACATTGTATATTATTATTATTTATATAGCTCCATTGATTCCATGGTGCTGTACATGAGAAGGGGTTACATACCAGATACAGATATCACTTACAGTAAAGAACTAACAATGATAGACGAGTACAGAGGGAGGAGGACCCTGCCCCTGCGGGCTTACATTCTACAGATACATTGTATATTATTATTATTTATATAGCGCCATTGATGCCATGGTGCTGTACATGAGAAGAGGTTACATACCAGATACAGATATCACTTACAGTCACTAACAATGATAGACGGGTACAGAGGGAGGAGGACCCTGCCCCTGGGGGCTTACATTCTACAGATACATTGTATATTATTATTATTTATATAGCGCCATTGATTCCATGGTGCTGTACATGAGAAGGGGTTACATACCAGATACAGATATCACTTACAGTAAAGAACTAACAATGATAGACGAGTACAGAGGGAGGAGGACCCTGCCCCTGGGGGCTTACATTCTACAGATACATTGTATATTATTATTATTTATATAGTGCCATTGATTCCATGGTGCTGTACATGAGAAGTGGTTACATACCAGATACAGATATCACTTACAGTAAAGAACTAACAATGATAGACGAGTACAGAGGGAGGAGGACCCTGCCCCTGCGGGCTTACATTCTACAGATATATTATTATTATTATTTATATAGCACCATTGATTCCATGGTGCTGTACATGAGAAGAGGTTACATACCAGATACAGATATCACTTACAGTAAAGAACTAACAATGATAGACGGGTACAGAGGGAGGAGGACCCTGCCCCTGCGGGCTTACATTCTACAGATACATTGTATATTATTATTATTTATATACCGCCATTGATTCCATGGTGCTGTACATGAGAAGGGGTTACATACCAGATACAGATATCACTTACAGTAACTAACAATGATAGACGGGTACAGAGGGAGGAGGACCCTGCCCCTGGGGGCTTACATTCTACAGATACATTGTATATTATTATTATTTATATAGCGCCATTGATTCCATGGTGCTGTACATGAGAAGGGGTTACATACCAGATACAGTTATCACTTACAGTAGACAAACTAACAATGATAGACGGGTACAGAGGGAGGAGGACCCTGCCCCTGGGGGCTTACATTCTACAGATACATTGTATATTATTATTATTTATATAGCTCCATTGATTCCATGGTGCTGTACATGAGAAGGGGTTACATACCAGATACAGTTATCACTTACAGTAGACAAACTAAGAATGATAGACGGGTACAGAGGGAGGAGGACCCTGCCCTCGGGGGCTTACATTCTACAGGGAAGGAGACAGGAGGTTGGGGGGCTGCAGTAGCTCTGGTGTTGTTGAGGAGGCAGCGGGGTCATGGCAGGCTGTAAGCTTGTTTGAAGAGATGGGTTTTCAGGTTCCGTCTGAAGGATCCAGGTGTGGTGGATAATCGGACGTGTTGAGGCACAGAATTCCATAGGATATTTGGGAGAAATCTTGGAGGCGATTGGGTGAGGAACTAATAAATGTGGAGGAGAGAAGGAAGTCTTGGGAGGACCGGAGGTTACGTGAGGGAATATATTGGGAGATTAGTTCAGAGATGTACGGAGGAGAGAGGTTATGGACGGCTTTGTAGGTCAGTGTTAGTACTTTGAACTGGATACACTGGGGGAATGGGAGCCAGTGAAGGGTTTTGCAAATGGGAGTAGCAGAGGAGTAGCGAGGCGAGAGATGGACGAGTCGTGCAGCAGAGTTGAGGACGGACTGAAGGGGTGCGAGAGTGTTAGCAGGTAGGCCACAGAGGGGGATGCTGCAATAGTCGAGGCGGGAGATGATGAGGGCATGCACACGCAGTTTAGTAGATTGAGGGTTGAGGAAAGGACGGATTCTGGAAATATTTTTGAGCTGGAGGCGACAGGAGGTGGCGAGATCTTGGATGTGGGGTTTGAAGGACAGGGCAGAGAAGAGGGTTACTCCGAGGCAGCGGATTGCCGGTACAGGGGAAAGAGTAATGTAATTTATTGTGATAGATAAGGTGGGGAAGATATGCGAGATGAGGGAAAGATAATGAGTTCAGTTTTGTCCACATTGAGCTTGAGGTAGCGAGAGGAGAAGAAGGAGGATATGGCTGCTAGATATGCTGGGATTCTGGACACCAGAGAGGTGACATCTAGGCCAGAGAGGTAGATCTGGGTGTCATCAGCATACAGATGGTACTGGAAGCCATGGGATTTGATGAGCTGTTCCAGGCCAAGGGTATAGATGGAGGGGTCCTAGGACTAAGCCTTGAGGGACTACAACAGAGAGGGGGCGAGATGAGGAGGTGGAGTGGGAGACACTAAATGTGCGGATAGAAAGGTATGAGGAGATCTAAGATAGGGCAAGGTCTTTGACGCCAAAGGAAGAGAGGATCTGCAGTAGGAGGCAGTGGTCAACTGTGTCGAAAGCAGAAGACAGGTCAAGAAGGTGGAGTACAGAGAATTGTTTGTTAACTTTGGCTGTGAGAAGGTCATTGGTGATTTTGGTAAGGGCAGTTTTGGTGGAATGGTGGGGGCGGAAGCCGGATTGTAGTTTGTCGAAGAGAGAGTTAGATGAAAAGTGGGAGGAAAGTTCAGCGTGAACGTGTTGCTCAAGGAGTTTGGAGGCAAATTGGAGCAGCGATATGGGGGCGATAGCTGGACAAGGCGGTTGGGTCGAGGGATGGCTTTTTGAGGATGGGCATGATTGTGGCATGTTTGAAGGCAGCGGGGGGGGGGGGAGTACCAGTAGTGATAGGTTGAAGAGATGGGTTAGGGATGGGATGAGTGTGGGGGTGAGGTTGGGGAGGAGGTGGGATGGGATGGGGTCGAGTGCACAAGTGGTGAGGTGTGATAGAGAGGACACAAGTATGGTCTCCTTCCTTGATGTTGGGAAGGGAGGTTATAGGGGAAGGGCAAAGGTCTGGAAAACAAAAGGGGTTGTGGTGGTCGGACAGTAAAGACTTGCCGTATTTGGTCAATCTTGTTTTTGAAGTGTGTGACAAACTCCTCAGCAGAGATGACGGAGGTTGGGGGGGCAATGGAGAGAGTTAAAAGTGATGAATAGTTGTTTGGGGTTGTAGGATAGGGAAGATATGAGGGTTGTGAAGTCGGCCTGTTTAGCAGAGGTGAGGGCTGATTTGAATGCGAGTGTTGCTTATTTGAATGCAGTGAATTTATCTTGAGTATGTGTTTTCTTCCAACGCCGCTCCGCAACCCTGGACGCTTGTCAAAGATATTTAGTGAGGTTGTTGTGCCAGGGTTGCCTGTTGACTCGTCACGCTCCGCCATGCATAAGAGGGGCGACCGAGTCAATAGCTGATACTAGAGTGGCATTGTAGAAAGCAGTGACGCTGTCTATGTCATGGAGTGAGGATATGGATGTCAGTGGTAGAATAGAGTCAGAGAGTGTGTGGGTGTCTAGATGTGCAAGGTTTCTGCGGGGGTGTGCAAGTTGCTGGACATGGGTGACAGGTGAGGAGGACAGGGATGAGAATGTGAGTAGATGGTGGTCAGATAGGGGTAGGGGGGAAGTTGTGAGGTTAGATAGGGAGCAGAGTTGGGTGAAGATGAAGTCTAGTGTGTGTCCGTCTGTGTGGGTGCCTGAGGAGGACCACTGAGTAAGTCCAAAGGATGAAGTAAGCGACAGGAGTTTGGATGCTGTTGACTGGCGAGTGTCAGTGGGGATGTTGAAATCGCCCATGATGATTGTGGGAATGTCAGCAGAGAGGAAGTAAAGAAGCCAGGTGGAGAATTGGTCAATAAAGGCAGTGATCGGGCCTGGAGGTCGGTATATGACAGCTACTTGGAAGGAGAGTAGATGAGGACAGAGTGGACTTCAAAAGAAGGGAGAATAAGGGAGGGTAGAGGTGGGGTAGGGCTAAAGGTGCAGTTATTAGAGAGGAGAAGACCCACTTCTCCACCATGTCTGTTACCAGGGCGAGGAGTGTGGGTGAAGTGGAGGCCTCCGTAACACAGCGCAGCAGGGGAGGCAGTGTCGGTGGGTGTCAACAATGTCTCTGTGATGCCCAGGAAGGAGAGATTGCGAGAGGTAAAGAGGTCGTGGACAAAATGGAACTTGTTGCAAAAAGAGTGTGCATTCCAGAGTGCTCCAGAGGGAGGGAGCAGGGGGGTGGGCGTCCGGGGCATGGGTTTTACGTAGGAGGAGGAATTGGTGGGAGGTTTAAGCTGTGGGGGTCCAGGATTGGGAGATATGTCGCCAGCAGAGAGGAGAAGCAAAGAGAGGGAAACCAGGAGGGAGAAGGAGAGTGTCCGGCTTGTTTTATGTTTTGGTAGGATAGATCTGAGGTTGAGGAGCAGGTCTGTAGATGAGGTCAGGTGGGGAGGTAAGAGGGAAGGAGAGATTATTTGGTTTGAGGGTGCTGGGGTTTGGGGATAGCGCAGGAGAGTAAGGATTAGTGGTGCAAAGACAGTAAGGGCGTATGTAAGCATAGTGAAGGTTTAAGTGTAAGAAAGAGAAACTAAGTACAATTAGTAAATAGTTATTCGTACCTTCTGGTCACTTCTAGCTCATTTCTGGCATATTTCTGTTAGACCCTTAAGAGCGACCCTTCAGAGCCAGACCCATGGTCTAGTTATGGTCTAACTAATTATGTTTTGTAATGCAGCGACGTGCATGCATTACGGTAATGGTCTAGGATGTGTTTTACCTGACCATATACCTTTCCCCTCAGGTGACTGGTCACATGACTGTGACATCACACAGGTCCTGTATGCACAGTAAAGGTCTGTACACATGACTGGGACAGCCACAGGACCTATACACACAGCTGACTGATCACATGACTGGGACATCAGCAAGGTCCTGTCAGTTTGTGTGTGTGTGCACAGGATATATAAACCCTGGTAATTTGAGACAGGTGTGTTCGGTGTGAGGCGTGAGGCCTGTGCTCCGTGTGTGTGGGACACCGTTTGTGAGAGGCCTAGTGAGGCCGAGAGTGAAGCCTGGCGGCCTGGAAGGCCGAGCCTGGATCCTGTGCGTGGATGTCAGTGGCCTTTGAGAGAAAGCCGGCTTGGTGAAGAACCCTGAAAGGCGTAGGCTGGATGTCAAGTGTGGAAGACATACCAGTAGCCTACGAGGGGACGACGGCTAGAGACCCCCACCTGGGAAAGCCGCAAAGCCACAGTGGTGGCGGAATAAACGGACTGTAGCAGCTAAAACCCGGCAAAGGTAATACACTTTGTTACATGGACTGTGTTATGGACATTGATAATTTATTACCTTGCCGTAGGCTGTAACCTGGAGCAAGTGGGCCTGTGTGCCACTTGTCTCATGAATATTGTAGATATGTGTGTCGGCGTGCCACGGAGTTGGACCCGGTGAACTGTGGCTTATGAAGTAATAAACTGCAACATTGTGAGAAAAGCGTAAAGACATTGCTTATGTGCCTTAATTGACCCGGTGCAGCGAGTAACCTCCATTATGATGACTAGCGCTGCCTTACATATGGTTCGAGAATGCGGGCAACGGCAGCCCGGTTGCTAGCGGCAACGGCATAGGACGACCAGTGTGGATAAAGCATCTTGCTGCAACTCGGCGGGGTTGCGAAGATTGTCGTCGCACTCAAATCCGGTTGTTCGCTGCAACTCGGCGGGGTTGCGAAGATTGGCGTCGCACTCAAACCTGGTTTGCTGTGGCTCGGCGGGGCTCACGAAATTAAAAGCATCTGGCTGCAACTCGGCGGGGTTGCGAAGATTATCGACGCACTCAAACCTGGTTTGCGGTGGCTTGGTGGGGCCACGAATATTTTTTCCGGGAGAGCGGTGAAGTTCTAGTGTGAACAGCGTACCGCGATGGCTGTGAGCAAAGCAGCAGATCTGTCTGGAGCTATTGAGCGGTTGAAGGGCCGGTTGGGACCAGAGCAGGTATTTGGGAAACTTTTACTGGACATGGTGCAGGAACCGCAGGAGCTGTGGGCACCATATGGAATGGCGGCAGTGGACCATTCTATGGACTCTCCGGGGGCGCCAGTGTTGTCCCAGAGTGCCCGGGGAGGTGGTAAGAGATGTTGTGAACTGAGTCCTAAGACTACTGCTGATTTTTTGTGTAAAAATTACCCTGCCGGTGTGGTTGTTAAAAAGGGGGCGGAGTCTAAAAAGGGGCGGATTTTCACAAGAGTGTGGACTGCAGAAAACTGGAAATTGTTACTGGTGGTGGGTTGGTACCTCCTAAAAATGACAATGTGACCGTTGATAACGGGGTAACTCCAGTAGAAGGGGGTGACGTCAAAGTGGGAGGTGACCTGTTAGTCCACAACACCATGGGTAGTGACACAGACCCCGTAGCTGACTGTGACACTATGAAAGTAAAAAGTGAGTTCGGTCAGGAGGGGCTAGACGAGGGGAGAGAGTCCCCCTCTCGTAGACGGCGCAAGGGCCACAAAAAGGTTGCTCCGGTAGTACTCCCTGAAAATGAAAATAAAGTGAATATAGTACTGTGTGCCTATGCTTCAAGTGTGGATCCTCCATTAGAGGTAGAAGAGGAGATGACGTTGCCAGTAGCAACCTCCGGTACGGTACTGAGAGTGACGGGTCAGGATCCGACAGCCCTGAAAGGGGAGGCGGCCAGTCATGACCAAGAGCCGGAGCCTATCAGGCCGCAGTGTCAGATTGACGTGCAGCAACTAAGGGAAAACCTGGGGAACGTGTCCTCAGACCAGCGGAGCCTGGAGTCTGAGCAGCAGAAAATATACCAGGTTATGAGGAACTGGCAGCGAGACGTGGAGGGAAGCAACGCGGAAATTAACCATTGGAAGTAAATGTTCTACGCAATTAAGGAGGACCGCCGCAAAATCCAGGAGGAGGTTTTTCAATTACAGATTGACAAAGCGGTGTGTTAAGATGAGTTATGCGAGGTGAAAGATCGCTTCTCCTGGTACAGTTAGAGCTGTCTGCCCTCAAAGAGGCGCTGCAGCATGACGTTTCTGGGCGTGAACAAAACCTAGAACGATTGCGTGAACAGCTCAACCAGGAGCTGTGTGACTCCAAGAAGGAGTGCGATGAAAAGTTCAGTATGGAACTGCAACAACTTAAGAGAGATTATGAGGATCTCCTCAAGGTAAAGGAAAAACTAGAGGAGGATAAGGCGGGTGCAGAGCAAGTGCACCAAGGGGGTGAGACCACTCTGCAAGACACCCGTGAGGAGAATGATGGTCTCCGGGGAAAGACCCTAGATCTGGAAGCTCAGGTGAAGGAGCTACAGATGTCCTGTGAAACTCTCCAGAGGGCGGAGACGTGCCTTAAAGAAACAGTCAACAAGATGGAAGCTGAGCGGAAAAAGATGGAGGAGTCCATCGGAGAAGCCACAGACCAGGGCCAGGAGTTGGCCGCTGGTGATGGGAGGTATGAAGCAGATACCTCCTCGAGTGATGCGAGCTTGGATGATTCAGTGGAAGTAAGAGCCGAGATCAGGGAGCTCAAGGAGTTGCTTCAGGCCCATTTGAAGCAAGAGAGGTCTGAGAGAACTCTACTGTTAAAAGAGCAGTTGAAGCAGGAAGAGCTTCAGAGACGGGCCGCTGAGAGGCAAGTGGCGGAGCTAGAGGAAGAGGTTTCCGGGCTCAAAAGTCGCCTGACAAAGTATCACTCAGTGAACGAGGCCTCCTTGGAGAAGGAAAAGGGCAAACACGTTGCACTTGACGCGCCCCCTGGGCCATGTTCAGGGGAAACCCGGAGCCGGATCTGGGTAGGGGTAGTAGTCCCTGTGGCGGTGACCCGGTCCGTGCCCAGGGTGTCAAACTAAGTGGCAGTCTATGGCAGTAGATGTTAACTTGATCGACTACGCCACCCGTTGAGTGCGGCTTTGAAGCCGCCGCTGCAGAACAGTCCACTGAGGCCAGGTGTATAAGGATGTGCAGCGTGGTGGTATAACCCCCAACGGGAGGGGTATGGCCTCAGGGCAGCAGGTGAAGATGAGGGGGGTTGTGACGGTGCAGTAAGAAGAGTCAGAGTCAGGAGATGCAGTTTCAGGGGTTTTACTCACAAGTGTTCTCTCAGTCACTCTGGCCTTGAGTGACCACCCGAGCCGTGCTGCGTCCACCAGGTCCTGGACTCGGCTAACCCCCAGGCAGTTCTGGAGCGTGGTCCTGAGCTCCCTTCTCCCTCTCTGTCTCTGGCCATTCCCACCAGGGATCCACCTTTGGCCGGCTCCCTCGGGTCTCTTAGTGGTCAAACCTCCTCTGGGTTTCCTGACCCTATGCTTGGTGTGCCTTTCTGGTGGATTTGGTGAGGGTCGTGGCAAATCTTGACCACGACCTCCGGTTCCTGGCTGAGGATAAGTGGCCTCCACCAGTTCGGGTTCCGGTACCCGTGTCCGCCAACCCTTCACCCTTTTTGGTCTGATTCTGGGTTCTTAGGGTTCCCTCTGGTCTTCCACTCTGGGCCTTTCTTTCTCCTCTCTCCTCTGCAGGCTTGGCTCTGGAGCTGGGCCCAGCCAGAGCCACAGCTCCCTGTCAGCCCTCCTGGCTGAGCTCCTCTGCTCTGCTCCTCCTCAGACTGACTGACCCTGTCCTAAGATGGTGCCCACCTTATATACTCCCTCTATGTGTGAGCCCAGGTGACTAGCACCCAATGAGCTCCTAGCTTTACCCAGAGTACTCCCCCTATCTGCCCCTACACTACTGGGATGTTCCACCCCCCTCCCACTCCAGCCAGGGACAGACGCTGTCGTACCTGCACATATACTTGGTGGGAGTACCGTAGTTCTGTCCCCCGGAAATGGGATGTATGTAGTGCATGCAGCCTACTGAGCTCAATCCCACACTCCATCCTTACCCAGGAGTGGAATACCACACCTCTGGTTCGAGGTGCAATACCCCTGTAGCAGCCGAGCCCTCAGGGTGCTACATTCCCCCCTGGTAAATCACAGCACGTCCTCGGGCTGTAAAAGAATAAAATATCCAAAAACATACAATTTTTTCAAAACATACAAGAACATATAAAACATTAAACATTATCAGATTTAAACAAGATAAACTTTTTCTTTCATATAAAACTCTTTCATAATAATGTTCTTTGAGTTACTGGCCACTGTGCGCTTGTGACCAGGTAAAAGTGCAACAGTCAGTTTAAGAAAAAAAAACAGTTTTCCTATAAAACCAGTAGGGGGCGCCTTAGAAAGCGCAACTATATACAAGGGGAGGTGGCCGCTCTCAGTCCTCGGCCAGTGGGGATAAGGGATGGCTGCTCACAGTCCTCAGCCTGGTAAGGGATAGGGACACACGGGTAACAGTTCGCTGGTCCCAACGGGGACTATATTTTAACTAGCAGCAGTACTTATAACAGTTCTCATACCCCGACGGGTAACTATATACAGTTCTTTTTTACCGTACTCTAATAACGGCGTCCTCCTGATGCTTCCCCCCTGTATCCTTCAGACCCGTCCGGGTCCTCTTGCTCCTCCTGACACCTCAGCTCTTCCTCTGTCAACCGGTGTACATGAAGGGCATAGGGTCCTTTGGCACATTGGTGCCGGGTAAAGGTGACCTCGTCACCCAGGTATAGGTCACGACCTCTGTGTCCCTCCGGCAGGTGGGACTCGACATCTCTGCGGGTCACGAAGACGTCGCCTGGCGTGTGGTGATCCCGGATGAAGCCCCAACCGTGCTGCAGTTGGAATTTGATTACAGTCCCGGTGGCACGGGGACCGTGAGCTGCACGGGGGTTCCGTCGGGTCCGGCTCTTCTGCTCTGCACTCTTCACTTGCAGCCGCTCCTCGCGGACCCGCCTCTCTCGCCGTTCCCGGTCGAAAACCTCTAACTGCTGCCGGCAGCACTCTGCATGCTCCGCTGCAGCCGCCCGGGTCTCTTGAGTGAACCCGATGAGGTCTCCTCCAGTGGGGTCCCACGCAAACTGCGCTTCCTCCAGCGAGAGTGGGGTGATCTTGGCGGGCGCCGGAGCCGGGATCAGGGGCTCATCCAGGGGCCTTTCCTTCCGGAGTCGGGGATGGTAGTACTCCGGTGGCCACTCAAAAGGCTGCCCATCCGGGTAAATATGCTGGGTTACCAAGTCTTCACCCAGGTGCGGCACTGTGGAGGTTGAGGGCGCGGTGGTGGCAGCGGCACCCGGGATCACTAGGCCTTGCGACCAGGCTTGGGGTACCCTGAAGGTAAAGGGCACCGTGAAGACGGCGGCGCCCGGGGGTACTTGACTTTGCGACCAGGCCGGTGGCTCAGTAGAGGGCGCTGTTGGTACTGCGGCGCCCGGGGGCACTCGGCCCTGCGACCAGGCCGGTGGCGTCTCCTGCTTGGCCGCGCTCAGGGTTGAGGCGCGTGACGTCACAAGGGGCGTGGTCGCAGCTCCTGCTTGGGGCCTAGTCTGGAGCGGTAGCGGTGCGGCAACGGGCACGATCGGTGGGATTTCGGGCTCTGCGACGGGGAGCGGGGGTAGGCTTACGGTGGCTGGGCTTGGGGTAGTGACGTCCCCTTTACTTGCCTCCGTCTCTTCAGCTCCCTCTGCGGCGTCGTCTCCGGCCTCCGTCCCTTCTGCATCCTCTTCAGGGGCAGGCGTGCTCCTCGTTGCGGGTGGTGTGCTCCGCTGGCGGGTTCCAGCCTGCTGGGCCATCTCCCTGCTCCATTCCGTCAGCGTTTCTCGCTGCACCTGGGCCATCCTCCGTGCGAGGCCCTCCAGCGCGGTCTGTGCACGCTCCCAGTCTCGGGGGAGCTGTGCCAGGATCTCCACCAGGTCTTGTGGAGTGGTAGCTTGCATCAGGCTCCTGACCACAGGGTCGGTGCTGCCTGCCTCTCCCTCCATCTCCGGGTACGGCTCCTCCAGACTCCTCCAGGCTGCACCCATCTTCTCTGTTTTGTTCTGTATCCGCCCCCATTGAGGGCGGTCCTGGGGCAACTTGGTGATTGTCAGTTCCAGGGGCAGACCCCCCACGCTGATGGACATCTCAATCATTGCAGTCTCTGCTGGTGGGGGCGGTCTTCGTTTTTGGCGCCATTCTTGGTCCTGGCCCACGATGGGAGGTGGCCTCTTGCCACCCTCTGGCACGCCCATAATGGCGTCCGCTCTGCCAGGGCGGGAAATCTTCCCAGATGGCGGGAATCATCTCCCAGTGGCGGGAAACTCTGTGGATGGCGGGAAAAAGCTGCAGATGGCGGGCAACCGGCGGGAAACGACCCGTGATGGCGTCCGATGGCGGGGACCCTCCGGAATTGGCGGGAGACTTCTTTTTACGGTACAGATAAACTTTTCTTCAGGCACGCAGTACCCGGTGGTTGCGGGCACGTTATCCTGCCGACTACGCCAATGTTGACGCGCCCCCTGGGCCATGTTCAGGGGAAACCCGGAGCCGGATCTGGGTAGGGGTAGTAGTCCCTGTGGCGGTGACCCGGTCCGTGCCCAGGGTGTCAAACTAAGTGGCAGTCTATGGCAGTAGATGTTAACTTGATCGACTACGCCACCCGTTGAGTGCGGCTTTGAAGCCGCCGCTGCAGAACAGTCCACTGAGGCCAGGTGTATAAGGATGTGCAGCATGGTGGTATAACCCCCAACGGGAGGGGTATGGCCTCAGGGCAGCAGGTGAAGATGAGGGGGGTTGTGACGGTGCAGTAAGAAGAGTCAGAGTCAGGAGATGCAGTTTCAGGGGTTTTACTCACAAGTGTTCTCTCAGTCACTCTGGCCTTGAGTGACCACCCGAGCCGTGCTGCGTCCACCAGGTCCTGGACTCGGCTAACCCCCAGGCAGTTCTGGAGCGTGGTCTTGAGCTCCCTTCTCCCTCTCTGTCTCTGGCCATTCCCACCAGGGATCCACCTTTGGCCGGCTCCCTCGGGTCTCTTAGTGGTCAAACCTCCTCTGGGTTCCCTGACCCTATGCTTGGTGTGCCTTTCTGGTGGATTTGGTGAGGGTCGTGGCAAATCTTGACCACGACCTCCGGTTCCTGGCTGAGGATAAGTGGCCTCCACCAGTTCGGGTTCCGGTACCCGTGTCCGCCAACCCTTCACCCTTTTTGGTCTGATTCTGGGTTCTTAGGGTTCCCTCTGGTCTTCCACTCTGGGCCTTTCTTTCTCCTCTCTCCTCTGCAGGCTTGGCTCTGGAGCTGGGCCCAGCCGGAGCCACAGCTCCCTGTCAGCCCTCCTGGCTGAGCTCCTCTGCTCTGCTCCTCCTCAGACTGACTGACCCTGTCCTAAGATGGTGCCCACCTTATATACTCCCTCTATGTGTGAGCCCAGGTGACTAGCACCCAATGAGCTCCTAGCTTTACCCAGAGTACTCCCCCTATCTGCCCCTACACTACTGGGATGTTCCACCCCCCTCCCACTCCAGCCAGGGACAGACGCTGTCGTACCTGCACATATACATGGTGGGAGTACCGTAGTTCTGTCCCCCGGAAATGGGATGTATGTGTGGCACCCCAGGGGTCTGGTTTTCCACAGTAACAGCAATGTTATGTCTGAGAGCAGGTGGGAGGTCTCTTGGTCAGGGATCCTATGCATGCCACACCTCCTGCCCAGTCCTGGGAGGGGAAGAACTTCCCCTATATAAACCTAGGGCTGAGGCAGGGTGAGTGAGTAGAGAAGAAGCAGAGAAAAGAAGCAAATATAGGAAGAAACAACAGGAGCTCTGTGGGAGCAGTGTTACAAGGAGTCAGGGGCTGGCAGCTGCAGAGCTCGCCCTGACTGAGAAGTTATCACCGGACCCGGAGTCCGAGGCTGTGGGGACTAACTCCTATCCAGCAGCAGAAACCGACCGGCAGGGGATTGCAGGTCCTCTGGCCCAGAAACCCGAAGGCCCCGAGTCACCGGCCATACGGGTGAGCACCACACGGTACACTCAGGGACGTGGGCTACTTATACCCGCCTCTAGCAAGGTAGCCAGAAGAGTATCGTTAGTTTGGGAGGCCTACAACTCCGCCTGGCCAGGGGAGATCCCATCTGCTCAAGGACTGACCAGGCCCCAATCGCTAGCCAGTACTCCGGGAGGGTCTATCTTTGTCACCAGTAAAGACCCTGAACTACACAGTACCGTCTCCGAGTGGTTCCTGCTACCCCCATCATCCACGTCGGCTGCCCTGAGGCCATACCCCTCCCGTTGGGGGTTATACTATCACGCTGCACAATCCTACCACCGGCCTCAGCGGTCTGCCCTGCAGCAGCAGCTCCTTAGCTGTACTCAACGGGTGGCGTAGTCATCCAACATCTACTGCTAATACAGCGCCACTTAGTCTGACTCCCTGGGCACGGACCGGATCACTGCCACGAGACTACAACCCTCAACAGATCCGGCTCCGGGTAAGCTCCCGCGTGCGCAACGCAGCGCGACACAGGCCCAGGGGCGCGTCAACTTTTGGCGTAGTCGGCAGGATCTCGTGCCCGCAACCACCGGGTACTGCGTGCCTGAAAAAGACTGTGAAAACTTACCCGTGGTGAAGATTCCCGCCATCCGGCGCCATCTTCCGCTTTCTTCCCGCCATCGGTGGAGTTTTCCCGCCATCCGGCGCCATCTTCGGCCTTCTTCCCGCCATCCGTGGAGTTTTCCCGCCATTGGACGCCATCTTGAGGACGCCGCGCGGGAAGAAGAGGGGCGTGGACTCCGAAAACGCGCGAGAACTGAAGCCCCGCCTCACGTCCGGACGTTGCGTAAGGTCCTGGAAGGAGCCCAGCAGACGCCGACGTCACAGGAGCGCGACGGAAGGTCCTCAACCCTGACGATCCACTGCGGAGCCGCGGCCTACGGAAGAGGATCATCGCAAGGTAGGCCACGGTCCACTAGGGGGGAGAAGGATGTCGGATACGGAGGAGAGCTTCACCGCTCCAACCCCCGCCAGCGCCACCGCTGTTGCGGTCATACCTTTCACCATGCCCTATATCCCGGGAGCGGCCTGGCTACCCCAGTACTCAGGGGAGTCACATACCCTGCAGGACTTTAGAGAAAAACTGGATAGCCTCTTCCAGGTGTACCCCCTCACAGAAGAGCAAAAAGTAAGCATCCTGGTGGCCCAATTAACCGGGGCAGCCCAAAGGGAGGTAAAGTCCTGGCCACTTGGGGGGAGGACTGTCGCAGGGATACTAACCCGGCTGAGGGACACCTTTGATACCCGCACCTCAGCCGAGATCAAGCTTAGATTCTACGGGTGCAAACAGCGGGCACATGAGAGTATAAGGGACTATGCCCTGAACCTACAAGAGGCCCTGAGAGCCATTAAGCAGACCGACCCTGACGGCGTGGGAGACGAGGACAGGCTGTTAACTGAACAATTTATAGAGGGTTTATATTGCAATGCCCACCGAACCCAGTTGCGGGCAATGGCCTTACAGGACCCTCATCTGGGATTTGCACAGTTCAAGGACAGAGCCATCCGGGTGCTCCGAGAACCGGCACCAGGTGGCGTTGTGACCCACAGACGCCCCACTACCACCTACCACCAGGAGGCGGCGCCCTTGTCGGCAGGGCCTGTGGGAGCTGATGCGCAGGCTTTGAACAATGACTCGGCTCCAGACCTGCACCATCAGGTCCAAGAGCTAGCTAAAAGCGTTGCTGCGCTAACCCGAACTGTGCAGTCTTTACAGGTTTCCACTCCAGGGAAGATCCAGCTGGCATCCGGACCGGAGGACATCCCGTGGCGTCGACCAAGGAGGACCCCACCGGCCAGAGGAAGACCCAGCGACCGATACAACGAGGACGGACGACCCATCTGCCGCCGCTGTAATCAACCCGGACATATGGCATGGTACTGTCCTTTAAACTGGCACAACCTAGGGTAGAGGGCCAACCCCTAGGAAAAAGATCATCAGGCCCATCAAACTGGCGCGACAAATATGTGGGAGGACGTCCAGTCTTGCCTGTGGTACTGGATGGCATTCCTATGAGTGCCCTACTGGACACCGGGTCACAGGTCACCACCATCCCGTACGTGCTCTTTAAGCAGTACTGGAATGACTCGGATATTACCCGCTACCCTGACGACGACTTGAGTATCATCGCCAGCAATGGTCAGCCCGTGCCACAGATCGGATTTAAAGAGGTGACCATTAAAATTGGTAGAGTTGAACTGGCAGCACAGGGACTGATCATTGTAGACATTGACAAACACGAGAGTCACCCAAAGATAACTCTAGGAACTAATGTAATTGAAAATTGTCTTGCAGAGGTGATTTTCCTTTTACAGCAGGTTGCCAAGAACGCCAGCTCCGGCCAGCAGCGAGTGCTCCAAAAAGAGATCCGGGCACTGATGCGACGGCAACAGCTAGAACTCTCCGGCGGTGAGATTGGTAGCGTGAGAATGTGTGACCCTTTCCCTATTGCCATGCCCCCAAAAAGTGAAATGATGATTTGGTGCCGGGCAGCTATTGGTCTGAGAGGTAGAGATTACCAGGCAATGGTAGAACCAGTTTACTCAGACAGTAGGCCCACCATCTTGACAGCACGGGGGGTGGTTAATGTACGCCATGGGAGGGTGCCCGTTCGCATAATCAATATCGGGAAGAGGGAAGTGTACCTGCCCCGGTATGCCACGCTAGCCAAATTATATACCATTAACCAAAATGCTATACAATCTGTGGAACCCTTGCCTCCATCTCACCCGGAGGAAGGTAACGGCTCTAAGAAAACAATGGAGGACTGGTGTCAGCAACTACATTTGGGTACGGACTCCACTCCCTCACATCAGAAACAGGGAGTCTATCGGGTGGTTCAAGAGTACGAGAGAGTGTTTAGTAAACACCCGTTAGACTTCGGGCGAGTCAAGGGGGTAGAACACCACATCCCCACGGGAGACCATCCTCCCATAAAAGAGAGGTATCGACCCGTACCCCCTGCACACTACCAACACGCCAAGGGGATGCTTAGAGACATGAAGAAGGCTGGGGTGATCAGGGATAGCTGTAGCCCCTGGGCAGCTCCACTAGTCTTAGTCAAAAAGAAAGACAACACCATGAGGATGTGTGTAGATTACCGGAAAATCAACCGTATCACACACAAGGATGCGTACCCCTTACCAAGGATAGAGGAGTCTTTGGCTGCTTTAAGATCTGCTAACTTCTTCTCCACCTTGGATCTCACTAGCGGGTACTGGCAGGTTCCTGTAGCAGAGGCGGACCGGGAGAAGACCGCATTCACCACCCCGATGGGACTTAGCGAGTTTACCTGCATGCCGTTCGGACTCTGCAACGCACCAGGAACCTTCCAACGATTAATGGAGTGCTGTCTGGGCCATAGAAACTTCGAGACGGTCCTGTTGTACCTGGACAATGTCATCGTATATTCTAAGACTTATGAGGACCACCTGAAACACCTGGCGGAAGTGTTCGAAGCTCTGGCAAGCTACGGCCTAAAGGTGAAACCCTCCAAGTGTCACCTCCTGAAACCAAAGGTGCAGTACCTGGGACACGTGGTGAGCACTGACGGAGTGGCTCCCGACCCTGATAAGATCACCGCAATTAAGGAATGGCCAAGTCCCTCCAGTGTAAAGGAAGTGCGGCAGTTCCTCGGGTTGGTAGGCTACTACCGCAGGTTCATCCCCGGTTTCACCAAAAAGGCAGCTCCTATGCAGGACCTCCTGATAGGCCAGTCCCGGAAGGCCAAGAACCAGAAGCCGCCCTTCAGATGGGAGAAGTTGGAAGAGGAGTCCTTCCGCCAGCTGAAGATGGCCCTCACAGGGGATGAAATCCTGGCGTACCCGGATTACAGCCAGCCCTTTATCCTCTACACCGACGCAAGTAACATCGGGCTAGGAGCCGTGCTGTCCCAGATCCAGCAGGGGAAAGAACGAGTAATCGCTTACGCCAGCCGAAAACTGCGACCCACCGAGAGAAACCCTGAGAATTACAGCTCATTTAAGCTAGAGTTGCTGGCAGTGGTGTGGGCAGTCACCGAACGCTTTAAGCACTACCTCGCTTCTTCCCGGTTCGTCGTGTACACGGATAACAACCCGTTGACACACCTGGACACAGCAAGACTCGGTGCCCTAGAGCAGAGATGGATGGCCCGTCTGTCCAACTACGAGTTCACAATCAAATACCGGGCAGGACGCTCCAATACCAACGCGGACGCCCTGTCCAGGATGCCAAACCTACCGGACGTAGGAGAAGATCCAGAGGGACTGGAAGAAGTCGAACTCCCTGCGTTCCACCAGCATGGGACTATCCAGTATTCCCACCGGGTAAGGAGTAAGCAATCCGCTACGTTTAACCCCTTGCCTCACTACAACTGGGAGGAAACGCAAGACAGTGACCCTGCCGTCCGACTGGTGAAGGAGATGCTGACTCGGCCAGAGGCTCGCCTTGACCCAGACGCTCCGGAGGAAGCCAAGCAACTGTGGGCTGAGAAGAGTCGACTGTTCCTTTATAAGGGGAAGTTGTGCCGCAGAATGGTTAACTCCCGGACGCATGAACTAATCTGGCAAGTAGTGGTGCCACGAAGAGACGCAGCCATGGTGATGGAGGCATACCACGACGGGGCTGGACACTTCGGATGGAAGAAGCTGGAGTTCCTGCTGCGCGAGCGGTTCCACTGGGTAGGCATGAGGGGAACCATCGAGAGGTGGTGCAGAGACTGTGGCCCGTGCAACCTAAGAAGGAAGGACCGTGCCAGCCAGAAGACTCCCCTGCAGTCCATCGTCACCCGGCAGCCGTTGGAACTGGTAGCCTTGGATCATGTAAAACTGACCCCAAGCAGAAGTGGCTACGTCTACGCACTAACCATCGTGGATCACTACTCCCGGTTCTTGGTTGTCGTCCCCGTCAAGGACTTAACAGCTCGAACAGCAGCGAGAGCCTTCCAGCAGCATTTCTGCCGTCCACACGGGTACCCGGACCAAGTGTTGACAGACCAGGGACCTGCCTTTGAAGCGGAGGTCTTCCAAGAATTCTGCACTCTGTATGGCTGCCGGAAGATAAGGACGACACCCTATCATCCGCAAACTAATGGACTTTGTGAGAAAATGAACCAGGTGGTAATGGATCTTCTGAAAACTTTGCCCCTGCAAGAACGCAGTCTGTGGCCTGAGAAGCTGCCCGATCTGGTGGACCTATACAACCACATCCCGGTAGGTTCCACCAACTGTACCCCGGCTTACCTAATGAGGGCGAGACCTGGTAAGTTACCTGTTGACCTGGAAATGGGAGTCCTGACACCTGAGGACACTTCACCAGAAGCAGACTGGGACACAGAGAGGCAGCAGCAGTACCGGAGAGTACAGGAGAGCGTGGAGCGAAGTCTCTGTCAGGCTAGGGAAAGACAAGAGAAAACTTACAACCAGTATGCTCCCGCTGTTCCCCTGGTACCCGGAGAGCAGGTCTTGAAGAGAAAAAGACGGCTCCACAAGTTGGACGACCAGTGGGAGAAGGACCCGTACACCGTACTGCCCTCAAGCCACGACAACCCAAAGGTCTGTACCATCAGTAAAGACGGAGGGGAAACCACAACCATTGTATCCCGGGATCACCTGAAGAAGTGTCCCGAACAGCTACGGAACCCTGAAGAGGAACAAGAAGACCCTCGACCCGTAGAGGAAAGGGAAGACATGGTTACTACTGTGCTCGGAGACTTCCCTCGGTCTTGGACTCAAGTCAATGGTGCAGTTGTGGTACCCGTACTCACCTTCCTCCAACCAGCATCCCAAGCACCTACGGAGCAACAGGTAGAGCTGGAAGAACAGCCGGTCCAGGAGGCAGAAGACCCCACACCAGCAGACCAGGAGGATCAACCCTCTGCTTGCAGTGAGCCTGCCATATCCCTAGTGAGCCAAAGGGCCCGTAGACCGCTGCCCAGTTTACCCTTAACAGCTCCTACACCCTGTAGTTCAGGGCCAGACAGTCAGCTCCGTAGGTCCACTAGGGGCCAGTTACCCGCACGTTGGAGGATTTGAAGTGTATAAATTGTTTTATTTGTGGTTACCTGTTTATTGTTGCTTGTGTATAATTATGTGTTTCTAGTTATTTTTAGGAGTCCTTGGTGGATTTACCGGGAATCCTTTGTACATAGTTGGAGCGTAACCCAGGACGGACTAAAGACTGTTAAGGACTCGGGGCAGGACAGACCCCTACCTGGTTACGTCTCCCTGTTTTGGTGAAATGGACACCTTGCTTTCTTCAAAGACTGCACCCGGTTACGGACATGCCGTGACCACCTTTATGTGTTTCCTTATTGTTATTGTTATATCTTGTTATGTTTTTCTAAAATATGTTTAGTCCCGGAGTACTAAATTTCACTAGGGGGGAATGTGGCACCCCAGGGGTCTGGTTTTCCACAGTAACAGCAATGTTATGTCTGAGAGCAGGTGGGAGGTCTCTTGGTCAGGGATCCTATGCATGCCACACCTCCTGCCCAGTCCTGGGAGGGGAAGAACTTCCCCTATATAAACCTAGGGCTGAGGCAGGGTGAGTGAGTAGAGAAGAAGCAGAGAAAAGAAGCAAATATAGGAAGAAACAACAGGAGCTCTGTGGGAGCAGTGTTACAAGGAGTCAGGGGCTGGCAGCTGCAGAGCTCGCCCTGACTGAGAAGTTATCACCGGACCCGGAGTCCGAGGCTGTGGGGACTAACTCCTATCCAGCAGCAGAAGCCGACCGGCAGGGGATTGCAGGTCCTCTGGCCCAGAAACCCGAAGGCCCTGAGTCACCGGCCATACGGGTGAGCACCACACGGTACACTCAGGGACGTGGGCTACTTATACCCGCCTCTAGCAAGGTAGCCAGAAGAGTATCGTTAGTTTGGGAGGCCTACAACTCCGCCTGGCCAGGGGAGATCCCATCTGCTCAAGGACTGACCAGGCCCCAATCGCTAGCCAGTACTCCGGGAGGGTCTATCTTTGTCACCAGTAAAGACCCTGAACTACACAGTACCGTCTCCGAGTGGTTCCTGCTACCCCCATCATCCACGTCGGCTGCCCTGAGGCCATACCCCTCCCGTTGGGGGTTATACTATCACGCTGCACAATACTACCACCGGCCTCAGCGGTCTGCCCTGCAGCAGCAGCTCCTTAGCTGTACTCAACGGGTGGCGTAGTCATCCAACATCTACTGCTAATACAGCGCCACTTAGTCTGACTCCCTGGGCACGGACCGGATCACCGCCACGAGACTACAACCCTCAACAGATCCGGCTCCGGGTAAGCTCCCGCGTGCGCAACGCAGCGCGACACAGGCCCAGGGGCGCGTCATATGTAGTGCATGCAGCCTACTGAGCTCAGTCCCACACTCCATCCTTACCCGGGAGTGGAATACCACACCTCTGGTTCGAGGTGCAATACCCCTGTAGCAGCCGAGCCCTCAGGGTGCTACACACTCACTCCCTTATACCATGAGAAGGTGGACCTGAGGAGAGCTAAGAGCAGGATAACAGAAGATAAATATGAAGTGGAAGTGGTCAAGACGAATATTCGTGAATTTGTAGCTGTGAGTCAGCTCAGGGTAAGCATACAGGGGGAAGAAGCTGAAAGTCAGTTGTCCCTGAACCCTGAGCTGGTTGATCGTCTGGAAACTACTGGTGAGACCGAAATGTCTTGGTACAAATGCCTCGTAGATGTACCCGAGGATTTGAGGGAAGAATGCACCCGTGAGTCCGTGCATGAAGAGTTTAAGAAGGCTGTGGGAGCCTGTAAGGTGTACTTGACCTCCGAAGCTAAACAGCTGGTGGTTCTGTCCATAACCGAAGTCAGAGTGAAGAGGGTGGCTATCCTAAGTGACATGCACTGGCGATGTATTCGCACGAAGCGGTTTCTCCGGTTGAAGACGGAGCAAGCCGTTAGACAACTGGAGCTGATGAGGAAAGCTCACAGTATGCGTGAAGAGGTCATCCGGGTGCCTCATGTTCTGGTGAGGAAGCTCGTTGGGAGAAATGGTCGAGCCATGCAGATGATGGTCAAGAAGTCTGGTGTGGTGAAAGTAAGCAGTCCACGTGATCATCAGGACTGGATACTAGACGAAGACGGCATGGTGTTCTTCTCCGCTGTAGGAACAGAAGAAAGCCTAGAATATATACGCATGCTGATTGAATACCGAGTGACCTACCTGCAGGAGGTAGAACAGTTGAATCTCGCTAGACTGCGAGTAGATAGACAGCATCATCTGAGCAGCAGAAGATGGCAGCCGTCTAGAAATAGTGAGACCCGACAGAGAAAGGGCCCCCTAAATACCAGAACAGCTACAGCTGGAGTTAGGGACCTTTCAAGATGTCCTGAGAGTAGTGGGCGTGGGTTTAGAGGTAGTGAGACCTCCAGTAACTCAGGTTTGAGCAGCCCATACAAATGACCCCATAGAGGACGGGACAGTACGGAGTCGAACCGGACCTTAGATACCAGGGCATGTGGGTCACACCGCTGTATGACTGACCGCTGGGAGCGGGGGAGACCTGACAAGGTTACAACTGACCGCTGGGAGCGGGGGAGCTCTGACAAGGTTACGACCCGGAAAGGTGACCCGACGAAGTCAGTGACAGTGACAAATGGTAGGTCCCTAAGGAATGGGCTAATGTCATTGACTAATATTCCAGGGGCTGAACAGCGCAATTGACAAGTACATGGTCTCGGTATGAGCTGTGGGATATGAGGTGATTGTATATATTATGTGTTCAACCCCACAAGTTTGAACAGAGGGGGGGGATATGTAATGCAGCGACGTGTTTGCATTACGGTAATGGTCTAGGATGTGTTTTACCTGACCATATACCTTTCCCCTCAGGTGACTGGTCACATGACTGTGACATCACACAGGTCCTGTATGCACAGTAAAGGTCTGTACACATGACTGGGACAGCACACAGGACCTATACACACAGCTGACTGATCACATGACTGTGACATCAGCAAGGTCCTGTCAGTTTGTGTGTGTGTGCACAGGATATATAAACCCTGGTAATTTGAGACAGGTGTGTTCGGTGTGAGGCGTGAGGCCTGTGCTCCGTGTGTGTGGGACACCGTTTGTGAGAGGCCTAGGGAGGCCGAGAGTGAAGCCTGGCAGCCTGGAAGGCCGAGCCTGGATCCTGTGCGTGGATGTCAGTGGCCTTTGAGAGAAAGCCGGCTTGGTGAAGAACCCTGAAAGGCGTAGGCTGGATGTCAAGTGTGGAAGACATACCAGTAGCCTACGAGGGGACGACGGCTAGAGACCCCCACCTGGGAAAGCCGCAAAGCCACAGTGGTGGCGGAATAAACGGACTGTAGCAGCTAAAACCCGGCAAAGGTAATACACTTTGTTACATGGACTGTGTTATGGACATTGATAATTTATTACCTTGCCGTAGGCTGTAACCTGGAGCAAGTGGGCCTGTGTGCCACTTGTCTCATGAGTATTGTAGATATGTGTGTCGGCGTGCCACGGAGTTGGACCCGGTGAACTGTGGCTTATGAAGTAATAAACTGCAACATTGTGAGAAAAGCGTAAAGACATTGCTTATGTGCCTTAATTGACCCGGTGCAGCGAGTAACCTCCATTATGATGACTAGCGCTGCCTTACAGTTTGCACATGTGAGCAACATGATCGATCAAGATTTAATGACTCACCCCATCATTCATGAACAAGGCTAAAGTATAGCGCATGTCCCAGGCATACAAGGCAAAGAGGGATAAAATTACACCAATACTTCATCTGGGCATGCACGCCGGCCGTGCGCCATTTTATTGAAGACTATTTGATCACATTTGCCCGAGCATGCACTACAGGTTTTAGAAAATACTCGGACAACATTTTACTAGAGGGCGAAACCTCATTAAACTGCATAAAGATCACATTACACCAAAAAAGTACAATTATTGCACTATGACATTATTCCAAACAAGGTTCAGATATATGACTAAAGGGAAGTGCATAAGCTCACTAGATCACTGTTATATAATGTAAATCCCCTAAAGAAAGAGCTGACTATCCTATATTCAGTGGACGGGGAGAGTATAGCTGACTATCCTATATTCAGTGGACGGGGAGAGTATAGCTGACTATCCTATATTCAGTGGACAGGGAGAGTATAGCTGACTATCCTATATTCAGTGGACAGAGAGAGTATAGCTGACTATCCTATATTCAGTGGACGGGGAGAGTATAGCTGACTATCCTATATTCAGTGGACGGGGAGAGTATAGCTGACTATCCTATATTCAGTGGACGGGGAGAGTATAGCTGACTATCCTATATTCAGTGGACGGGGAGAGTATAGCTGACTATCCTATATTCAGTGGACAGGGAGAGTATAGCTGACTATCCTATATTCAGTGGACGGGGAGAGTATAGCTGACTATCCTATATTCAGTGGACAGGGACAGTATAGCTGACTATCCTATATTCAGTGGACAGGGAGAGTATAGCTGACTATCCTATATTCAGTGGACAGGGAGAGTATAGCTGACTATCCTATATTCAGTGGACGGGGAGAGTATAGCTGACTATCCTATATTCAGTGGACGGGGAGAGTATAGCTGACTATCCTATATTCAGTGGACAGGTAGAGTATAGCTGACTATCCTATATTCAGTGGACAGGGAGAGTATAGCTGACTATCCTATATTCAGTGGACGGGGAGAGTATAGCTGACTATCCTATATTCAGTGGACAGAGAGAGTATAGCTGACTATCCTATATTCAGTGGACGGGGAGAGTATAGCTGACTATCCTATATTCAGTGGACGGGGAGAGTATAGCTGACTATCCTATATTCAGTGGACGGGGAGAGTATAGCTGACTATCCTATATTCAGTGGACGGGGAGAGTATAGCTGACTATCCTATATTCAGTGGACAGAGAGAGTATAGCTGACTATCCTATATTCAGTGAATGGGGAGAGTATAGCTGACTATCCTATATTCAGTGGACAGAGAGAGTATAGCTGACTATCCTTTATTCAGTGGACAGGTAGAGTATAGCTGACTATCCTATATTCAGTGGACAGAGAGAGTATAGCTGACTATCCTATATTCAGTGGACAGGGAGAGTATAGCTGACTATCCTATATTCAGTGGACGGGGAGAGTATAGCTGACTATCCTATATTCAGTGGACGGGGAGAGTATAGCTGACTATCCTATATTCAGTGGACGGGGAGAGTATAGCTGACTATCCTATATTCAGTGGACGGGGAGAGTATAGCTGACTATCCTATATTCAGTGGACAGGGAGAGTATAGCTGACTATCCTATATTCAGTGGACGGGGAGAGTATAGCTGACTATCCTATATTCAGTGGACAGAGAGAGTATAGCTGACTATCCTATATTCAGTGGACAGGGAGAGTATAGCTGACTATCCTATATTCAGTGGACGGGGAGAGTATAGCTGACTATCCTATATTCAGTGGACGGGGAGAGTATAGCTGACTATCCTATATTCAGTGGACAGGGAGAGTATAGCTGACTATCCTTTATTCAGTGGACAGGTAGAGTATAGCTGACTATCCTATATTCAGTGGACAGGGAGAGTATAGCTGACTATCCTATATTCAGTGGACAGAGAGAGTATAGCTGACTATCCTATATTCAGTGGACAGGGAGAGTATAGCTGACTATCCTATATTCAGTGGACGGGGAGAGTATAGCTGACTATCCTATATTCAGTGGACAGAGAGAGTGTAGCTGACTATCCTATATTCAGTGGACGGGGAGAGTATAGCTGACTATCCTATATTCAGTGGACGGGGAGAGTATAGCTGACTATCCTATATTCAGTGGACGGGGAGAGTATAGCTGACTATCCTATATTCAGTGGACAGGGAGAGTATAGCTGACTATCCTATATTCAGTGGACGGGGAGAGTATAGCTGACTATCCTATATTCAGTGGACAGGGAGAGTATAGCTGACTATCCTATATTCAGTGGACAGGGAGAGTATAGCTGACTATCCTATATTCAGTGGACAGGGAGAGTATAGCTGACTATCCTATATTCAGTGGACGGGGAGAGTATAGCTGACTATCCTATATTCAGTGGACGGGGAGAGTATAGCTGACTATCCTATATTCAGTGGACAGGTAGAGTATAGCTGACTATCCTATATTCAGTGGACAGGGAGAGTATAGCTGACTATCCTATATTCAGTGGACGGGGAGAGTATAGCTGACTATCCTATATTCAGTGGACAGAGAGAGTATAGCTGACTATCCTATATTCAGTGGACGGGGAGAGTATAGCTGACTATCCTATATTCAGTGGACGGGGAGAGTATAGCTGACTATCCTATATTCAGTGGACGGGGAGAGTATAGCTGACTATCCTATATTCAGTGGACGGGGAGAGTATAGCTGACTATCCTATATTCAGTGGACAGAGAGAGTATAGCTGACTATCCTATATTCAGTGAATGGGGAGAGTATAGCTGACTATCCTATATTCAGTGGACAGAGAGAGTATAGCTGACTATCCTTTATTCAGTGGACAGGTAGAGTATAGCTGACTATCCTATATTCAGTGGACAGAGAGAGTATAGCTGACTATCCTATATTCAGTGGACAGGGAGAGTATAGCTGACTATCCTATATTCAGTGGACGGGGAGAGTATAGCTGACTATCCTATATTCAGTGGACGGGGAGAGTATAGCTGACTATCCTATATTCAGTGGATGGGGAGAGTATAGCTGACTATCCTATATTCAGTGGACGGGGAGAGTATAGCTGACTATCCTATATTCAGTGGACAGGGAGAGTATAGCTGACTATCCTATATTCAGTGGACGGGGAGAGTATAGCTGACTATCCTATATTCAGTGGACAGAGAGAGTATAGCTGACTATCCTATATTCAGTGGACAGGGAGAGTATAGCTGACTATCCTATATTCAGTGGACGGGGAGAGTATAGCTGACTATCCTATATTCAGTGGACAGGGAGAGTATAGCTGACTATCCTATATTCAGTGGACGGGGAGAGTATAGCTGACTATCCTATATTCAGTGGACGGGGAGAGTATAGCTGACTATCCTATATTCAGTGGACAGAGAGAGTATAGCTGACTATCCTATATTCAGTGGACGGGGAGAGTATAGCTGACTATCCTATATTCAGTGGACGGGGAGAGTATAGCTGACTATCCTATATTCAGTGGACAGAGAGAGTATAGCTGACTATCCTATATTCAGTGGATGGGGAGAGTATAGCTGACTATCCTATATTCAGTGGACAGAGAGAGTATAGCTGACTATCCTATATTCAGTGGACGGGGAGAGTATAGCTGACTATCCTATATTCAGTGGACAGAGAGAGTATAGCTGACTATCCTTTATTCAGTGGACAGGTAGAGTATAGCTGACTATCCTATATTCAGTGGACAGAGAGAGTATAGCTGACTATCCTATATTCAGTGGACAGGGAGAGTATAGCTGATTATCCTATATTCAGTGGACGGGGAGAGTATAGCTGACTATCCTATATTCAGTGGACGGGGAGAGTATAGCTGACTATCCTATATTCAGTGGACGGGGAGAGTATAGCTGACTATCCTATATTCAGTGGACAGGGAGAGTATAGCTGACTATCCTATATTCAGTGGACGGGGAGAGTATAGCTGACTATCCTATATTCAGTGGACAGAGAGAGTATAGCTGACTATCCTTTATTCAGTGGACAGGTAGAGTATAGCTGACTATCCTATATTCAGTGGACAGAGAGAGTATAGCTGACTATCCTATATTCAGTGGACAGGGAGAGTATAGCTGACTATCCTATATTCAGTGGACAGGGAGAGTATAGCTGACTATCCTATATTCAGTGGACGGGGAGAGTATAGCTGACTATCCTATATTCAGTGGACAGGGAGAGTATAGCTGACTATCCTATATTCAGTGGACGGGGAGAGTATAGCTGACTATCCTATATTCAGTGGACAGAGAGAGTATAGCTGACTATCCTATATTCAGTGGACAGGGAGAGTATAGCTGACTATCCTATATTCAGTGGACGGGGAGAGTATAGCTGACTATCATATATTCAGTGGACGGGGAGAGTATAGCTGACTATCCTATATTCAGTGGACGGGGAGAGTATAGCTGACTATCCTATATTCAGTGGACGGGGAGAGTATAGCTGACTATCCTATATTCAGTGGACAGGGAGAGTATAGCTGACTATCCTATATTCAGTGGACGGGGAGAGTATAGCTGACTATCCTATATTCAGTGGACAGGGAGAGTATAGCTGACTATCCTTTATTCAGTGGACAGGTAGAGTATAGCTGACTATCCTATATTCAGTGGACAGGGAGAGTATAGCTGACTATCCTATATTCAGTGGACAGAGAGAGTATAGCTGACTATCCTATATTCAGTGGACGGGGAGAGTATAGCTGACTATCCTATATTCAGTGGACAGGGAGAGTATAGCTGACTATCCTATATTCAGTGGACGGGGAGAGTATAGCTGACTATCCTATATTCAGTGGACAGAGAGAGTGTAGCTGACTATCCTATATTCAGTGGACGGGGAGAGTATAGCTGACTATCCTATATTCAGTGGACGGGGAGAGTATAGCTGACTATCCTATATTCAGTGGACGGGGAGAGTATAGCTGACTATCCTATATTCAGTGGACAGGGAGAGTATAGCTGACTATCCTATATTCAGTGGACGGGGAGAGTATAGCTGACTATCCTATATTCAGTGGACAGGGAGAGTATAGCTGACTATCCTATATTCAGTGGACGGGGAGAGTATAGCTGACTATCCTATATTCAGTGGACGGGGAGAGTATAGCTGACTATCCTACAAGTGCTTCTCACTAAATTAGAATATCATCAAAAAGTTAATTTATTTCAGTTCTTCAATACAATAAGTGACATTCTTATATTATATATAGTCATTACACACAGAGGGATCTATTATATAGAGTCATCACACACAGAGGGATCTATTATATAGAGTCATTACAGGCAGAGGGATCTATTATATAGAGTCATTACACGCAGAGGAATCTATTATATAGAGCCATTACACACAGAGGGATCTATTATATAGAGTCATTACACACAGAGGGATCTATTATATAGAGTCATTACACACAGAGGGATCTATTATATAGAGTCGTTACACACAGAGGGATCTATTATATAGTCATTACACACAGAGGGATCTATTCTATAGAGTCATTACATGCAGAGCGATCTATTATATAGAGTCATTACACGCAGAGGGATCTATTATATAGTCATTACACGCAGAGAGATCTATTATATAAAGTCATTACACGCAGAGTGATCTATTATATAGAGCCATTACACACAGAGGGATCTATTATATAGAGTCATTACACAGAGTGATCTATTATATAGAGTCATTACACAGAGGGATCTATTATATAGAGTCATTACACATAGAGGTATCTATTATATAGAGTCATTACACACAGAGGGATCTATTATATAGAGTCATTACACAGAGGGATCTATTATATAGAGTCATTACACACAGAGGGATCTATTATATAGAGTCATTACACGCAGAGGGATCTATTATATAGAGTCATTACACGCAGAGAGATCTATTATATAAAGTCATTACACGCAGAGTGATCTATTATATAGAGTCATTACACGCAGAGTGATCTATTATATAGAGTCATTACACACAGAGGGATCTATTATATAGAGCCATTACACACAGAGTGATCTATTATATAGAGTCATTACACAGAGGGATCTATTATATAGAGTCATTACACACAGAGGGATCTATTATATAGAGTCATTACACACAGAGGGATCTATTATATAGAGTCATTACACACAGAGCGATCTATTATATAGAGTCATTACACACAGAGGGATCTATTATATAGAGTTATTACACACAGAGTGATCTATTATATAGAGTCATTACACACAGGGATCTATTATATAGAGTCATTACACAGAGTGATCTATTATATAGAGTCATTAAACACAGTGATCTATTATATAGAGTCATTACATACAGGGATCTATTATATAGAGTCATTAAACACAGAGGGATCTATTATATAGAGTCATTACACACAGAGGGATCTATTATATAGAGTCATTACACACAGGGATCTATTATATAGAGTCATTACACGCAGAGGGATCTATTATACAGCGTCATTACACGCAGAGGGATCTATTATATAGAGTCATTACACACAGAGGGATCTATTATATAGAGTCATTACACACAGAGGGATCTATTATATAGAGTCATTACACACAGAGGGATCTATTATATAGAGTCATTACACACAGAGGGATCTATTATATAGAGTCATTACACACAGAGGGATCTATTATATAGAGTCATTACACACAGAGGGATCTATTATATATAGTCATTACACACAGAGGGATGTATTATATAGAGTCATTACACACAGAGGGATCTATTATATAGAGTCATTACACACAGAGATCTATTATATAGAGTCATTACACACAGAGGGATCTATTATATAGAGTCATTACACACAGAGATCTATTATATAGAGTCATTACACGCAGAGGGATCTATTATATAGAGTCATTACACACAGAGGGATCTATTATATAGAGTCATTACACAGAGGGATCTATTATATAGAGTCATTACACACAGAGGGATCTATTATATAGAGTCATCACACACAGAGGGATCTATTATATAGAGTCATTACAGGCAGAGGGATCTATTATATATTGTCATTACACGCAGAGGGATCTATTATATAGAGCCATTACACACAGAGGGATCTATTATATAGAATCATTACACACAGAGGGATCTATTATATAGAGTCATTACACACAGAGGGATCTATTATATAGAGTCATTACACACAGAGGAATCTATTATATAGAGTCATTACACACAGAGGGATCTATTATATAGAGTCATTACACACAGAGTGATCTATTATATAGAGTCATTACACGCAGGGATCTATTATATAGAGTCATTACACACAGGGATCTATTATATAGAGTCATTACACACAGAGGGATCTATTATATAGAGTCATTACACACAGAGGGATCTATTATACAGAGTCATTTCACACAGAGGGATCTATTATATAGAGTCATTACACACAGAGGGATCTATTATATAGAGTCATTACACTCAGAGGGATGTATTATATAGTCATTACACACAGAGGGATCTATTATATAGAGTCATTACACGCAGAGCGATCTATTATATAGAGTCATTACACGCAGAGGGATCTATTATATAGAGTCATTACACACAGAGGGATCTATTATATAGAGTCATTACACGCAGAGGGATCTATTATATAGAGTCATTACACAGAGTGATCTATTATATAGAGTCATTACACACAAAGTGATCTATTATATAGTCATTACACGCAGAGGGATCTATTATATAGAGTCATTACACGCAGAGGGATCTATTATATAGAGTCATTACACGCAGAGCGATCTATTATATAGAGTCATTACACGCAGAGGGATCTATTATATAGAGTCATTACACACAGAGGGATCTATTATATAGAGTCATTACACACAGTGATCTATTATATAGAGTCATTACACGCAGAGGGATCTATTATATAGAGTCATTACACACAGAGGGATCTATTATATAGAGTCATTACACGCAGAGGGATCTATTATATAGAGTCAATTACACGCAGAGCGATCTATTATATAGAGTCATTACACGCAGAGGGATCTATTATATAGAGTCATTACACGCAGAGGGATCTATTATATAGAGTCATTACACGCAGAGGGATCTATTATATAGAGTCATTACACACAGAGGGATCTATTATATAAAGTCATTACACACAGTGATCTATTATATAGAGTCATTACACGCAGAGGGATCTATTATATAGAGTCATTACACGCAGAGGGATCTATTATATAGAGTCATTACACGCAGAGGGATCTATTATATAGAGTCATTACACGCAGAGGGATCTATTATATAGAGTCATTACACGCAGAGGGATCTATTATATAGAGTCATTACACACAGAGGGATCTATTATATAGAGTCATTACACACAGTGATCTATTATATAGAGTCATTACACGCAGAGGGATCTATTATATAGAGTCATTACACACAGAGGGATCTATTATATAGAGTCATTACACGCAGAGGGATCTATTATATAGAGTCAATTACACGCAGAGCGATCTATTATATAGAGTCATTACACGCAGAGGGATCTATTATATAGAGTCATTACACGCAGAGGGATCTATTATATAGAGTCATTATGTGGCACCCCAGGGGTCTGGTTTCCACAGTAACAGCAATGTTATGTCTGAGAGCAGGTGGGAGGTCTCTTGGTCAGGGATCCTATGCATGCCACACCTCCTGCCCAGTCCAGGGAGGGGAAGAACTTCCCCTGTATAAACCTGGGGCTGAGGCAGGGTTAGAGAGTTCAGAGGGAGAGTTCAGCCAGGAGGGCTGACAGGGAGCTGTGGCTCCGGCTGGGCCCAGCTCCTGGGCCATGCCAGAAGTAGAGAAGAGAAGCAGCTATGGGAAGAAACAACAGGAGCTCTGTGGGAGCAGTGTTACAAGGAGTCAGGGGCTGGCAGCTGCAGAGCTCGCCCTGACTGAGAAGATTTCTTACCGGACCCGGAGTCCGAGGCTGTGGGGACTAATCCTTACCCAGCAGCAGAATCCGTCAGGCAGGGGACTTCAGGTCCTCTGGCCAAGAAACCCGAAGGCACGGTCACACGCGTGGGACCAGCACCGCCGTCGTGGAGCGGAAGCCATTAGAAGGCCCCGAGCCACCGGCCATACGGGTGAGCACCACACGGTACACTCAGGGACGTGGGCTACTTATACCCGCCTCTAGCAAGGTAGCCGGAAGAGTATCGTTAGTTTGGGAGGCCTACAACTCCGCCTGGCCAGGGGAGATCCCATCTGCTCAAGGACTGACCAGGCCCCAATCGCTAGCCAGTACTCCGGGAGGGTCTATCTTTGTCACCAGTAAAGACCCTGAACTACACCGTACCGTCTCCGAGTGGTTCCTGCTACCCCCATCATCCACGTCGGCTGCCCTGAGGCCATACCCCTCCCGTTGGGGGTTATACTATCACGCTGCACAATCCTACCACCGGCCTCAGCGGTCTGCCCTGCAGCGGCAGCTCCTTCGCTGCATTCAATGGGTGGCGTAGTCGTACAACATCTACCGCTAATACAGCGCCACTTAGTCTGACTCCCTGGGCACGGACCGGATCACCGCCACGAGACTACAACCCTCAAGAGATCCGGCTCCGGGTAAGCTCCCGCGTGCGCAACGCAGCGCGACACAGGCCCAGGGGTGCGTCAATTACACGCAGAGCGATCTATTATATAGAGTCATTACACGCAGAGGGATCTATTATATAGAGTCATTACACGCAGAGGGATCTATTATATAGAGTCATTACACGCAGAGGGATCTATTCCACGTGTTTGTTTCTGTTAATGTTGATGATTATGGTTTACAGCCAATGAAAACACATAAGTCATTATCTCAGTAAATTAGAATGATTAACAAAAAACACCTGCAAAGGCTTCTAAAGCGATTAAAAAGGTCCCTTAGTCTGTTTCAGTGGGCTCCACAATCATGGGGAAGACTGCTGACTTGACAGATGTCCAGAAGGCAGTCATTGACACACTCCACAAGGAGGGTAAGCCACAAAAGGTCATTGGTAAAGAAGCTGGCTGTTCACACAGTGCTGTATCCAAGCAGATTAATGGAAAGATGAGTGGAAGGAAAAAGTGTGGTAGAAAAAGGTGCAGAAGCAACCGGGATAACCGCAGCCTGGAAAGGATTGCTAAGAAAAGGTCATTCAGACATTTGTGGGAGATTCACAAGGAGTGGACGGCTGCTGGAGTCATTGCTTCAAGAGCCACCACACACAGACGTATCCAGGACATGGGCTACAAGTGTCACATTCCTGGTGTCAGGCCGCTCATGACCAATAGACAACGCCAAAAGCGTCTCACCTGGGCCAAAGAGAAGAAGACCTGGACTCTTCTCAGTGCTCCAAGGTGTTTTCAGATGAAAGTAAATTCTGCATTTCATTTGGGAATCAAGGTCCCCGAGTCTGTTTCAGTAGGCTCCACAATCATGGGGAAGACTGCTGATGTGACAGATGTCCAGAAGGTAGTCACTTACACACTCCACAAGGTCCCGGAGTCTGGAGGAAGAGTGGAGAGACACAATCCAAGCTGCTGGGGGTCTAGTGTGAAGTCTCCACCATCAGTGATGGTTTGGGGGCCATGTCATCTGCTGGTGGAGGTCCACTGTGCTTTATCAGGACCAAAGTCAGCGCCGCCGTCTACCAGGACATTTTACAGCTCTTCATGCTTCCCTCTGCCGACAAGCTTTATGGAGATGGAAATGTCATTCTCCAGCAGGACTTTTCCCCTGTCCACACGGCCAAAAGTACCAATACCTGGTTTACTCACAACAGTATCACTGTGCTTGATTGGCCGCAAACTCGCCTGACCTTAACCCCATAGAGAATCTATTATAGAGAATCTGCATAGATATATATATATATATATATATATATATATATATATATATATAATGCCTATATACAGTTGTGCTCAAAAGTTCACATACCCCAGTTCTTAATACCGTGTATTGCCCCCTCTAACATCAATGACAGCTTGAAGTCTTTTGTGGTAGTTGTGGATGAGGTTCTTTATTTTCTCAGATGGTAAAGCCGCCCATTCTTATTGGTAAAAAGCCTCCAGTTCCTGTAAATTCCTGGGCTGTCTAGAATGAGCTGCGCGCTTGAGATCTCCTCAGAGTGGCTCAATGATATTGAGGTCAGGAGACTGAGATGGCCACTCCAGAACCTTCACTTTGTTCTGCTGTAGCCAATGACAGGTCGACTTGGCCTTGTGTTTTGGATCATTGTCATGTTGGAACGTCCAAGTACGTCCAATGCGCAGCTTCCGGACTGATGAGTGCAAATTTGCCTCCAGTATTTGCTGATAACGTGCTTCGTTCATCTTTCCTTCAACCTTTACCAAGTTTCCTGTGCCTTTTGTAGCTCTCACATCCCCAAAACATCAGTGATCCACCTCCATGCTTTACTGTAGGAATGGTGTTCCTTTCATCATGGGCCTTGTTGACCTCTCTCCAAATGTAACGTTTATGGTTGTGGCCAAAAAGTTAAATTTTGGTCTCATCACTCCAAATTACCTTGTTACAGAAGTTTTGAGGCTTGTGTCTGTGCTGTTTGGCGTATTGTAGGTGAGATACTTTGTGTTATTTGTGCAGTAATGGCTTTCTTCTGGCGACTCGATCATGCAGCCCATTTTTCTTCCAGTGCCTCCTTATTCTGCATCTTGAAACAGTCACACCGCTAGTTTTCAGAGAGTCCTGAATTTCAGCTGATGTTATTTGTGGGTTTTTCTTTGCATCTAGAACAATTTTTCTGGCAGTTGTGGCAGAAATTTTTGTTGGTCTACCTGACCGTGGTTTGGTATTTACAGAGCCCCTGATTTTCCATTTGTTAATCACAGGTTGAACGCTGCTGACTGGCATTATCAATTCCTTGGATATCTTTTTGTATCCCTTTCCTGTGTTATACAGTTCAACTACCTTTTCCCGTAGATCCGTTGACAATTCTTTTCCTTTTCCCATGACTCACAATCCAGAAACGTCAGTGGCTGGATGAGAGATGCAAGAGTCTGTCTGGATCCCAGAAACTCACTCAGCTTTTATGCACACACACTGATTACAAGCAAACAGGTCACAGGTGAGGATGTTAACTTTAGTAGCCATTCAAACCCATTTGTGTCAAAGTCTGTGCATGTTATCAGGCCCAAATCACCCCAGGGTATGTGAACATTTGATCAGGGTCATTTGGATGTTTTTTGTTGTCATTAAGATTTAAAAAGAGAAAACTCAGTAGTTTGACAATAAATGGCTTCACCCAACCAATAACCATGAGGGGAGAAAATTTTTTTTGTTATCATTCATATTCTCTGAAACAAGGCCAAGAAAGGGAAAATTCTCCCAGGGTGTGTAAACTTTATGTGTATATTATATATATATATACCTGTGTGCGAGGGGATATATATATATATATATATATATATATATATATATATATATATATATATATATACATACACACACACGTTGTACAATTTCTGGGACAGCTGTATTTGCCTTTGTCATTCAGTTTTGTAGGATTGTGGCATTTCCTGGCTTTTGGGGTGATGCCGGGCGCAGTGTTTACATTTTGGGTGGGTGACACCCGTGGGGTGGGAAATGGGATGTGGCGGGGGAGGGGAGCGGGGCAGGAAGCCCCATGTCTCCTGCTCTCCTTGCACTCACAGCAGTGGAGCCATCGGGACACACAGTCTGTCTGGTAAGAGCGGGGGCGCAGGTCGGGGAGGGGGTCTTCACATGTACACACAGAGCCCCCCCATACTCACCAGGTAGCTGCGCAGTGTCCACACCTGCCGGTCGCTGCCGGCTCCAGATAACTTCATAAGAGATTAGACGTCGTATAAATGTGAATCTAGTCCTTGTGCTCCTGTCCCCGACAGCGGCAGAGACCCCCATCCTCTGCGGCATCTCCCCCAATAACTCCCACACTTCTACTGATACTTCCCCTTCTGTCCAACATGTTAAAGACCAGATGATGGGGGTTGTTGTCCATATTTTAGTCATTATAGTCATTATATTGATATTTTGACCTGTAGAACAAAAAATAATTGGAACATTGCGAACCTCAATGTTACATACATTACATTACTGATCCTGAGTTACATCCTGTATTATACTCCAGAGCTGCACTCACTATTCTGCTGGTGGAGTCACTGTGTACATACATTACATTACTGATCCTGAGTTACCTCCTGTATTATACTCCAGAGCTGCACTCACTATTCTGCTGGTGCAGTCACTGTGTACATACATTACATTACTGATCCTGAGTTACCTCCTGTATTATACTCCAGAGCTGCACTCACTATTCTGCTGGTGCAGTCACTGTGTACATACATTACATTACTGATCCTGAGTTACATCCTGTATTATACTCCAGAGCTGCACTCACTATTCTGCTGGTGGAGTCACTGTGTACATACATTACATTACTGATCCTGAGTTACATCCTGTATTATACTCCAGAGCTGCACTCACTATTCTGCTGGTGCAGTCACTGTGTACATACATTACATTACTGATCCTGAGTTACATCCTGTATTATCCTCCAGAGCTGCACTCACTATTCTGCTGGTGCAGTCACTGTGTACATACATTACATTACTGATCCTGAGTTACATCCTGTACTATACTCCAGAGCTGCACTCACTATTCTGCTGGTGCAGTCACTGTGTACATACATTACATTACTGATCCTGAGTTACATCCTGTATTATACTCCAGAGCTGTACTCACTATTCTGCTGGTGCAGTCACTGTGTACATACATTACATTACTGACCCTGAGTTACATCCTGTATTATACTCCAGAGCTGCACTCACTATTCTGCTGGTGCAGTCACTGTGTACATACATTACATTACTGATCCTGAGTTACATCCTGTATTATACTCCAGAGCTGCACTCACTATTCTGCTGCTGCAGTCACTGTGTACATACATTACATTACTGATCCTGAGTTACCTCCTGTATTATACCCCAGAGCTGCACTCACTATTCTGCTGGTGCAGTCACTGTGTACATACATTACATTACTGATCCTGAGTTACCTCCTGTATTATACTCCAGAGCTGCACTCACTATTCTGCTGGTGCAGTCACTGTGTACATACATTACATTACTGATCCTGAGTTACCTCCTGTATTATACTCCAGAGCTGCACTCACTATTCTGCTGGTGGAGTCACTGTGTACATACATTACATTACTGATCCTGAGTTACATCCTGTATTATACTCCAGAGCTGCACTCACTATTCTGCTGGTGCAGTCACTGTGTACATACATTACATTACTGATCCTGAGTTACATCCTGTATTATACTCCAGAGCTGCACTCACTATTCTGCTGGTGCAGTCACTGTGTACATACATTACATTACTGATCCTGAGTTACCTCCTGTATTATACCCCAGAGCTACACTCACTATTCTGCTGGTGCAGTCACTGTGTACATACATTACATTACTGATCCTGAGTTACATCCTGTATTATCCTCCAGAGCTGCACTCACTATTCTGCTGGTGCAGTCACTGTGTACATACATTACATTACTGATCCTGAGTTACATCCTGTATTATACTCCAGAGCTGCACTCACTATTCTGCTGGTGCAGTCACTGTGTACATACATTACATTACTGATGCTGAGTTACATCCTGTATTATACTCCAGAGCTGCACTCACTATTCTGCTGGTGCAGTCACTGTGCACATACATTACATTACTGATCCTGAGTTACCTCCTGTATCATAATCCAGAGCTGCACTCACTATTCTGCTGGTGCAGTCACTGTGTACATACATTACATGACTGATCCTCCGTTACCTCCTGTATTATACTCCAGAGCTGCACTCACTATTCTGCTGGTGGAGTCACTGTGTACATACATTACATTACTGATCCTGAGTTACCTCCTGTATTATACTCCAGAGCTGCACTCACTATTCTGCTGGTGCAGTCACTGTCTACATACATTACATTACTGATCCTGAGTTACCTCCTGTATAATACTCCAGAGCTGCACTCACTATTCTGCTGGTGCAGTCACTGTGTACATACATTACATTACTGATCCTGAGTTACCTCCTGTATTATACTCCAGAGCTGCACTCACTATTCTGCTTGTGCAGTCACTGTGTACATACATTACATTACTGATCCTGAGTTACATCCTGTATTATACTCCAGAGCTGCACTCACTATTCTGCTGGTGCAGTCACTGTGTACATACATTACATTTCTGATCCTGAGTTACATCCTGTATTATACTCCAGAGCTGCACTCACTATTCTGCTGGTGCAGTCACTGTGTACATACATTACATTACCGATCCTGAGTTACCTCCTGTATTATACTCCAGAGCTGCACTCACTAATCTGCTGGTGCAGTCACTGTGTACATACATTACATTACTGATCCTGAGTTACATCCTGTATTATACTCCAGAGCTGCACTCACTAATCTGCTGGTGCAGTCACTGTGTACATACATTACATTTCTGATCCTGAGTTACATACTGTATTATACTCCAGAGCTGCACTCACTATTCTGCTGGTGCAGTCACTGTGTACATACATTACATTACTGATCCTGAGTTACATCCTGTATTATACTCCAGAGCTGCACTCACTATTCTGCTGGTGCAGTCACTGTGTACATACATTACATTACTGATCCTGAGTTACCTCCTGTATTATACTCCAGAGCTGCACTCACTATTCTGCTGGTGCAGTCACTGTGTACATACATTACATTTCTGATCCTGAGTTACATACTGTATTATACTCCAGAGCTGCACTCACTATTCTGCTGGTGCAGTCACTGTGTACATACATTACATTACTGATCCTGAGATACATCCTGTATTATACTCCAGAGCTGCACTCACTATTCTGCTGGTGCAGTCACTGTGTACATACATTACATTACTGATCCTGAGTTACCTCCTGTATTATACTCCAGAGCTGCACTCACTATTCTGCTGGTGCAGTCACTGTGTACATATATTACATTACTGATCCGGAGTTACATCCTGTATTATACTCCAGAGCTGCACTCACTATTCTGCTGGTGCAGTCACTGTGTACATACATTACATTACTGATCCTGAGTTACATCCTGTATTATACTCCAGAGCTGCACTCACTATTCTGCTGGTGCAGTCACTGTGTACATACATTACATTACTGATCCTGAGTTACATCCTGTATTATACTCCAGAGCTGCACTCACTATTCTGCTGGTGCAGTCACTGTGTACATACATTACATTACTGATCCTGAGTTACATCCTGTATTATACTCCAGAGCTGCACTCACTATTCTGCTGGTGCAGTCACTGTGTACATACATTACATTACTGATCCTGAGTTACCTCCTGTATTATACTCCAGAGCTGCTCTCACTATTCTGCTGGTGCAGTCACTGTGTACATACATTACATTACTGATCCTGAGTTACCTCCTGTATTATACTCCAGAGCTGCACTCACTATTCTGCTTGTGCAGTCACTGTGTACATACATTACATTTCTGATCCTGAGTTACATACTGTATTATACTCCAGAGCTGCACTCACTATTCTGCTGGTGCAGTCACTGTGTACATACATTACATGACTGATCCTCCGTTACCTCCTGTATTATACTCCAGAGCTGCACTCACTATTCTGCTGGTGCAGTCACTGTGCACATACATTACATTACTGATCCTGAGTTACCTCCTGTATTATACTCCAGAGCTGCACTCACTATTCTGCTGGTGCAGTCACTGTGTACATACATTACATGACTGATCCTCCGTTACCTCCTGTATTATACTCCAGAGCTGCACTCACTATTCTGCTGGTGGAGTCACTGTCTACATACATTACATTACTGATCCTGAGTTACCTCCTGTATAATACTCCAGAGCTGCACTCACTATTCTGCTGGTGCAGTCACTGTGTACATACATTACATTACTGATCCTGAGTTACCTCCTGTATTATACTCCAGAGCTGCACTCACTATTCTGATTGTGCAGTCACTGTGTACATACATTACATTTCTGATCCTGAGTTACATACTGTATTATACTCCAGAGCTGCACTCACTATTCTGCTAGTGCAGTCACTGTGTACATACATTACATTACTGATCCTGAGTTACATCCTGTATTATACTCCAGAGCTGCACTCACTATTCTGCTGGTGCAGTCACTGTGTACATACATTACATTACTGATCCTAAGTTACATCCTGTATTATACTCCAGAGCTGCACTCACTATTCTGCTGGTGCAGTCACTGTGTACATACATTACATTACTGATCCTGAGTTACCTCCTGTATTACACTCCAGAGCTGCACTCACTATTCTGCTGGTGCAGTCACTGTGTACATACATTACATTACTGGTCCTGAGTTACATCCTGTATTATACTCCAGAGCAGCACTCACTATTCTGCTGGTGCATTCACTGTTACATACATTACATTACTGATCCTGAGTTACATCCTGTATTATACCCCACAGCTGCACTCACTATTCTGCTGGTGCAGTCACTGTGCACATACATTACTGATCCTGAGTTACATCCTGTATTATACTCCAGAGCTGCACTCACTATTCTGCTGGTGGAGTCACTGTGTACATACATTACATTACTGATCCTGAGTTACATCCTGTATTATACCCCAGAGCTGCACTCACTATTCTGCTGGTGCAGTCACTGTTACATACATTACATTACTGATCCTGAGTTACATCCTGTATTATACTCCAGAGCTGCACTCACTATTCTGCTGGTGCAGTCACTGTGTACATACATTACATTACTGATCCTGAGTTACCTCCTGTATTATACTCCAGAGCTGCACTCACTATTCTGCTGGTGCATTCACTGTTACATACATTACATTACTGATCCTGAGTTACATCCTGTATTATACCCCACAGCTGCACTCACTATTCTGCTGGTGCAGTCACTGTGCACATACATTACTGATCCTGAGTTACATCCTGTATTATACTCCAGAGCTGCACTCACTATTCTGCTGGTGCAGTCACTGTGTACATACATTACATTACTGATCCTGAGTTACATCCTGTATTATACTCCAGAGCTGCACTCACTATTCTGCTTGTGCAGTCACTGTGTGCATACATTACATTACTGATCCTGAGATACCTCCTGTATTATACTCCAGAGCTGCACTCACTATTCTGCTGGTGCAGTCACTGTGTACATACATTACATTACTGATCCTGAGTTACCTCCTGTATTATACTCCAGAGCTGCACTCACTATTCTGCTGGTGCAGTCACTGTGTACATACATTACATTACTGATCCTGAGTTACATCCTGTATTATACTCCAGAGCTGCACTCACTATTCTGCTGGTGCAGTCACTGTGTGCATACATTACATTACTGATCCTGAGATACCTCCTGTATTATACTCCAGAGCTGCACTCACTATTCTGCTGGTGCAGTCACTGTCTACATACATTACATTACTGATCCTGAGTTACATCCTGTATTATACCCCAGAGCTGCACTCACTATTCTGCTGGTGCAGTCACTGTGTACATACATTACATTAGTGATCCTGAGTTACATCCTGTATTATACTCCAGAGCTGCACTCACTATTCTGCTGGTGCAGTCACTGTGTACATACATTACATTACTGATCCTGAGTTACCTCCTGTATTATACTCCAGAGCTGCACTCACTATTCTGCTGGTGCAGTCACTGTGTACATACATTACATTACTGATCCTGAGTTACATCCTGTATTATACTCCAGAGCTGCACTCACTATTCTACTGGTGCAGTCACTGTGCACATACATTACATTACTGATCCTGAGTTATCTCCTGTATTATACTCCAGAGCTGCACTCACTATTCTGCTGGTGGAGTCACTGTGTACATACATTACATTACTGATCCTGAGTTACATCCTGTATTATACTCCAGAGCTGCACTCACTATTCTGCTGGTGGAGTCACTGTGTACATACATTACATTACTGATCCTGAGTTACCTCCTGTATTATACTCCAGAGCTGCACTCACTATTCTGCTGGTGCAGTCACTGTGTACATACATTACATTACTGATCCGGAGTTACATCCTGTATTATACTGCAGAGCTGCACTCACTATTCTGCTGGTGCAGTCACTGTGTACATATATTACTGATCCTGAGTTACATCCTGTATTATACTCCAGAGCTGCACTCACTATTCTGCTGGTGCAGTCACTGTGTACATACATTACATTACTGATCCTGAGTTACCTCCTGTATTATACTCCAGAGCTGCACTCACTATTCTGCTGGTGCAGTCACTGTGTACATACATTACATTACTGATCCTGAGTTACATCCTGTATTATACCCCAGAGCTGCACTCACTATTCTGCTGGTGCAGTCACTGTTACATACATTACATTACTGATCCTGAGTTACATCCTGTATTATACTCCAGAGCTGCACTCACTATTCTGCTGGTGCAGTCACTGTGTACATACATTACATTACTGATCCTGAGTTACCTCCTGTATTATACTCCAGAGCTGCACTCACTATTCTGCTGGTGCAGTCACTGTGTACATACATTACATTACTGATCCTGAGTTACATCCTGTATTATACTCCAGAGCTGCACTCACTATTCTGCTGGTGCAGTCACTGTGTGCATACATTACATTACTGATCCTGAGATACCTCCTGTATTATACTCCAGAGCTGCACTCACTATTCTGCTGGTGCAGTCACTGTGTACATACATTACATTACTGATCCTGAGTTACATCCTGTATTATACTCCAGAGCTGCACTCACTATTCTGCTGGTGCAGTCACTGTGTGCATACATTACATTACTGATCCTGAGTTACATCCTGTATTATACTCCAGAGCTGTACTCACTATTCTGCTGGTGCAGTCACTGTGTACATACATTACATTACTGATCCTGAGTTACATCCTGTATTATACTCCAGAGCTGCACTCACTATTCTGCTGGTGCAGTCACTGTGTGCATACATTACATTACTGATCCTGAGTTACATCCTGTATTATACTCCAGAGCTGCACTCACTATTCTGCTGGTGCAGTCACTGTGTGCATACATTACATTACTGATCCTGAGTTACCTCCTGTATTATACTCCAGAGCTGCACTCACTATTCTGCTGGTGCAGTCACTGTGTACATACATTACATTACTGATCCTGAGTTACATCCTGTATTATACTCCAGAGCTGCACTCACTATTCTGCTGGTGCAGTCACTGTGTGCATACATTACATTACTGATCCTGAGATACCTCCTGTATTATACTCCAGAGCTGCACTCACTATTCTGCTGGTGCAGTCACTGTGTACATACATTACATTACTAATCCTGAGTTACATCCTGTGTTATACTCCAGAGCTGCACTCACTATTCTGCTGGTGCAGTCACTGTGTACATACATTACATTACTGATCCTGAGTTACATCCTGTATTATACTCCAGAGCTGCACTCACTATTCTGCTGGTGCAGTCACTGTGTACATACATTACATTACTGATCCTGAGTTACCTCCTGTATTATACCCCAGAGCTGCACTCACTATTCTGCTGGTGCAGTCACTGTGTACATACATTACATTACTGATCCTGAGTTACATCCTGTATTATACTCCAGAGCTGCACTCACTATTCTGCTGGTGCAGTCACTGTGTACATACATTACATTACTGATCCTGAGTTACCTCCTGTATTATACTCCAGAGCTGCACTCACTATTCTGCTGGTGCAGTCACTGTGTACATACATTACATTACTGATCCTGAGTTACATCCTGTATTATACTCCAGAGCTGCACTCACTATTCTACTGGTGCAGTCACTGTGCACATACATTACATTACTGATCCTGAGTTACCTCCTGTATTATACTCCAGAGCTGCACTCACTATTCTGCTGGTGGAGTCACTGTGTACATACATTACATTACTGATCCTGAGTTACATCCTGTATTATACTCCAGAGCTGCACTCACTATTCTGCTGGTGCAGTCACTGTGTACATACATTACATTACTGATCCGGAGTTACATCCTGTATTATACTGCAGAGCTGCACTCACTATTCTGCTGGTGCAGTCACTGTGTACATATATTACTGATCCTGAGTTACATCCTGTATTATACTCCAGAGCTGCACTCACTATTCTGCTGGTGCAGTCACTGTGTACATACATTACATTACTGATCCTGAGTTACCTCCTGTATTATACTCCAGAGCTGCACTCACTATTCTGCTGGTGCAGTCACTGTGTACATACATTACATTACTGATTCTGAGTTACATCCTGTATTATACTCCAGAGCTGCACTCACTATTCTGCTGGTGCAGTCACTGTGTACATACATTACATTACTGATCCTGAGTTACCTCCTGTATTATACTCCAGAGCTGCACTCACTATTCTGCTGGTGCAGTCACTGTGTACATACATTACATTACTGATCCTGAGTTACCTCCTGTATTATACTCCAGAGCTGCACTCACTATTCTGCTGGTGCAGTCACTGTGTTCATACATTACATTACTAATCCTGAGTTACATCCTGTATTATACTCCAGAGCTGCACTCACTATTCTGCTGGTGCAGTCACTGTGTTCATACATTACATTACTGATCCTGAGTTACATCCTGTATTATACTCCAGAGCTGCACTCACTATTCTGCTGGTGCAGTCACTGTGTACATACATTACATTACTAATCCTGAGTTACATCCTGTATTATACTCCAGAGCTGCACTCACTATTCTGCTGGTGCAGTCACTGTGTTCATACATTACATTACTGATCCTGAGTTACCTCCTGTATTATACTCCAGAGCTGCACTCACTATTCTGCTGGTGCAGTCACTGTGTACATACATTACATTACTGATCCTGAGTTACATCCTGTATTATACTTCAGAGCTGCACTCACTATTCTGCTGGTGCAGTCACTGTGTACATACATTACATTACTGATCCTGAGTTATCTCCTGTATTATACTCCAGAGCTGCACTCACTATTCTGCTGGTGCAGTCACTGTGTACATACATTACATTACTGATCCTGAGTTACATCCTGTATTATACTCCAGAGCTGCACTCACTATTCTGCTGGTGCAGTCACTGTGTACATACATTACATTACTGATCCTGAGTTACCTCCTGTATTATACTCCAGAGCTGCACTCACTATTCTGCTGGTGCAGTCACTGTTACATACATTACATTACTGATCCTGAGATACCTCCTGTATTATACTCCAGAGCTGCACTCACTATTCTGCTGGTGCAGTCACTGTGTACATACATTACATTACTGATCCTGAGTTACCTCCTGTATTATACTCCAGAGCTGCACTCACTATTCTGCTGGTGCAGTCACTGTGTACATACATTACATTACTGATCCTGAGTTACCTCCTGTATTATACTCCAGAGCTGCACTCACTATTCTGCTGGTGCAGTCACTGTGTACATACATTACATTACTGATCCTGAGTTACATCCTGTATTATACTGCAGAGCTGCACTCACTATTCTGCTGGTGCAGTCACTGTGTACATACATTACATTACTGATCCTGAGTTACCTCCTGTATTATACTCCAGAGCTGCACTCACTATTCTGCTGGTGCAGTCACTGTGTACATACATTACATTACTGATCCTGAGTTACCTCCTGTATTATACTCCAGAGCTGCACTCACTATTCTGCTGGTGCAGTCACTGTGTACATACATTACATTACTGATCCTGAGTTACCTCCTGTATTATACTCCAGAGCTGCACTCACTATTCTGCTGGTGGAGTCACTGTGTACATACATTACATTACTGATCCTGAGTTACCTCCTGTATTATACTCCAGAGCTGCACTCACTATTCTGCTGGTGCAGTCACTGTGTACATACATTACATTACTGATCCTGAGTTACCTCCTGTATTATACTCCAGAGCTGCACTCACTATTCTGCTGGTGCAGTCACTGTGTACATACATTACATTACTGATCCTGAGTTACATCCTGTATTATACTCCAGAGCTGCACTCACTATTCTGCTGGTGCAGTCACTGTGTACATACATTACATTACTGATCCTGAGTTACCTCCTGTATTATACTCCAGAGCTGCACTCACTATTCTGCTGGTGCAGTCACTGTGTACATACATTACATTACTGATCCTGAGTTACATCCTGTATTATACTCCAGAGCTGCACTCACTATTCTGCTGGTGCAGTCACTGTGTACATACATTACATTACTGATCCTGAGTTACCTCCTGTATTATACTCCAGAGCTGCACTCACTATTCTGCTGGTGCAGTCACTGTGTACATACATTACATTACTGATCCTGAGTTACATCCTGTATTATACTCCAGAGCTGCACTCACTATTCTGCTGGTGCAGTCACTGTGTACATACATTACATTACTGATCCTGAGTTACCTCCTGTATTATACTCCAGAGCTGCACTCACTATTCTGCTGGTGCAGTCACTGTGTACATACATTACATTACTGATCCTGAGTTACCTCCTGTATTATACTCCAGAGCTGCACTCACTATTCTGCTGGTGCAGTCACTGTGTACATACATTACATTACTGATCCTGAGTTACCTCCTGTATTATACTCCAGAGTTGCACTCACTATTCTGCTGGTGCAGTCACTGTGTACATACATTACATTACTGATCCTGAGTTACCTCCTGTATTATACTCCAGAGCTGCACTCACTATTCTGCTGGTGCAGTCACTGTGTACATACATTACATTACTGATCCTGAGTTACCTCCTGTATTATACTCCAGAGCTGCACTCACTATTCTGCTGGTGCAGTCACTGTGTACATACATTACATTACTGATCCTGAGTTACATCCTGTATTATACTCCAGAGCTGCACTCACTATTCTGCTGGTGCAGTCACTGTGTACATACATTACATTACTGACCCTGAGTTACATCCTGTATTATACCCCAGAGCTGCACTCACTATTCTGCTGGTGCAGTCACTGTGTACATACATTACATTACTGATCCTGAGTTACATCCTGTATTATACTCCAGAGCTGCACTCACTATTCTGCTGGTGCAGTCACTGTGTACATACATTACATTACTGATCCTGAGTCACATCCTGTATTATACTCCAGAGCTGCACTCACTATTCTGCTGGTGCAGTCACTGTGTACATACATTACATTACTGAACCTGAGTTACATCCTGTATTATACTCCAGAGCTGCACTCACTATTCTGCTGGTGCAGTCACTGTGTACATACATTACATTACTGATCCTGAGTCACATCCTGTATTATACTCCAGAGCTGCACTCACTATTCTGCTGGTGCAGTCACTGTGTACATACATTACATTACTGAACCTGAGTTACATCCTGTATTATACTCCAGAGCTGCACTCACTATTCTGCTGGTGCAGTCACTGTTACATACATTACATTACTGACCCTGAGTTATATCCTGTATTATACTCCAGAGCTGCACTCACTATTCTGCTGGTGCAGTCACTGTTACATACATTACATTACTGAACCTGAGTTACATCCTGTATTATACTCCAGAGCTGCACTCACTATTCTGCTGGTGCAGTCACTGTTACATACATTACATTACTGATCCTGAGTTAGATCCTGTATTATACTCCAGAGCTGCACTCACTATTCTGCTGGTGCAGTCACTGTTACATACATTACATTACTGATCCTGAGTTACATCCTGTATTATACCCCAGAGCTGCACTCACTATTCTGCTGGTGGAGTCACTGTCTACATACATTACATTACTGATCCTGAGTTACATCCTGTATTATACTCCAGAGCTGCACTCACTATTCTGCTGGTGGAGTCACTGTCTACATACATTACATTACTGATCCTGAGTTACATCCTGTATTATACTCCAGAGCTGCACTCACTATTCTGCTGGTGCAGTCACTGTTACATACATCACATTACTGATCCTGAGTTACCTCCTGTATTATACTCCAGAGCTGCACTCACTATTCTGCTGGTGCAGTCACTGTGTACATACATTACATTACTGATCCTGAGTTACCTCCTGTATTATACTCCAGAGCTGCACTCACTATTCTGCTGGTGCAGTCACTGTGTATATACATTACATTACTGATCCTGAGTTACATCCTGTATTATACTCCAGAGCTGCACTCACTATTCTGCTGGTGCAGTCACTGTGTACATACATTACATTACTGATCCTGAGTTACATCCTGTATTATACTCCAGAGCTGCACTCACTATTCTGCTGGTGGAGTCACTGTGTACATACATTACATTACTGATCCTGAGTTACATCCTGTATTATACTCCAGAGCTGTACTCACTATTCTGCTGGTGCAGTCACTGTGTACATACATTACATTACTGATCCTGAGTTACATCCTGTATTATACCCCAGAGCTGCACTCACTATTCTGCTGGTGCAGTCACTGTGTACATATATTACATTACTGATCCTGAGTTACATCCTGTATTATACTCCAGAGCTGCACTCACTATTCTGCTGGTGCAATCACTGTGTACATACATTACATTACTGATCCTGATTTACATCCTGTATTATACTCCAGAGCTGCACTCACTATTCTGCTGGTGCAGTCACTGTGTACATATATTACATTACTGATCCTGAGTTACATCCTGTATTATACTCCAGAGCTGCACTCACTATTCTGCTGGTGCAGTCACTGTATACATACATTACATTACTGATCCTGATTTACATCCTGTATTATACTCCAGAGCTGCACTCACTATTCTGCTGGTGCAGTCACTGTGTACATACATTACATTACTGATCCTGAGTTACATCCTGTATTATACTCCAGAGCTGCACTCACTATTCTGCTGGTGCAGTCACTGTTACATACATTACATTACTGATCCTGAGTTACATCCTGTATTATACTCCAGAGCTGCACTCACTATTCTGCTGGTGCAGTCACTGTGTACATACATTACATTACTGATCCTGAGTTACATCCTGTATTATACTCCAGAGCTGCACTCACTATTCTGCTAGTGCAGTCACTGTGTACATACATTACATTACTGATCCTGAGTTACATCCTGTATTATACTCCAGAGCTGCACTCACTATTCTGCTGGTGCAGTCACTGTGTACATACATTACATTACTGATCCTGAGTTACATCCTGTATTATACTCCAGAGCTGCACTCACTATTCTGCTGGTGCAGTCACTGTGTACATACATTACATTACTGATCCTGAGTTACATCCTGTATTATACTCCAGAGCTGCACTCACTATTCTGCTGGTGCAGTCACTGTGTACATACATTACATTACTGATCCTGAGTTAAATACTGTATTATACCCCAGAGCTGCACTCACTATTCTGCTGGTGCAGTCACTGTGTACATACATTACATTACTGATCCTGAGTTACATCCTGTATAATACTCCAGAGCTGCACTCACTATTCTGCTGGTGGAGTCACTCTCTACATACATTACATTACTGATCCTGAGTTACCTCCTGTATTATACTCCAGAGCTGCACTCACTATTCTGCTAGTGCAGTCACTGTGTACATACATTACATTACTGATCCTGAGTTACCTCCTGTATTATACTCCAGAGCTGCACTCACTATTCTGCTGGTGCAGTCACTGTGTACATACATTACATTACTGATCCTGAGTTACATCCTGTATTATACTCCAGAGCTGCACTCATTATTCTGCTGGTGCAGTCACTGTGTACATACATTACATTACTGATCCTGAGCTACATCCTATATTATACTCCAGAGCTGCACTCACTATTCTGCTGGTGCAGTCACTGTGTACATACATTACATTACTGATCCTGAGCTACATCCTGTATTATACTCCAGAGCTGCACTCACTATTCTGCTGGTGCAGTCACTGTGTACATACATTACATTACTGATCCTGAGTTACCTCCTGTATTATACTCCAGAGCTGCACTCACTATTCTGCTGGTGCAGTCACTGTGTACATACATTACATTACTGATCCTGAGTTACATCCTGTATTATACTCCAGAGCTGCACTCACTATTCTGCTGGTGCAGTCACTGTGTACATACATTACATTACTGATCCTGAGTTACATCCTGTATTATACTCCAGAGCTGCACTCACTATTCTGCTGGTGCAGTCACTGTGTACATACATTACATTACTGATCCGGAGTTACATCCTGTATTATACTCCAGAGCTACACTCACTATTCTGCTGGTGCTGTCACTGTGTACATACATTACATTACTGATCCTGAGTTACATCCAGTATTATACTCCAGAGCTGCACTCACTATTCTGCTGGTGCAGTCACTGTGTACATACATTACATTACTGATCCTGAGATACCTCCTGTATTATAGTCCAGAGCTGCACTCACTATTCTGCTGGTGCAGTCACTGTGTACATACATTACATTACTGATCCTGAGTTACATCCTGTGTTATACTCCAGAGCTGCACTCACTATTCTGCTAGTGCAGTCACTGTGTACATACATTACATTACTGATCCTGAGTTACATCCTGTATTATACTCCAGAGCTGCACTCACTATTCTGCTGGTGCAGTCACTGTGTACATACATTACATTACTGATCCTGAGATACCTCCTGTATTATACTCCAGAGCTGCACTCACTATTCTGCTGGTGGAGTCACTGTGTACATACATTACATTACTGATCCTGAGTTACATCCTGTATTATACTGCAGAGCTGCACTCACTATTCTGCTGGTGCAGTCACTGTGTACATACATTACATTACTGATCCTGAGTTACATCCTGTATTATACTCCAGAGCTGCACTCACTATTCTGCTGGTGCAGTCACTGTGTACATACATTACATTACTGATCCTGAGATACCTCCTGTATTATACTCCAGAGCTGCACTCACTATTCTGCTGGTGGAGTCACTGTGTACATACATTACATTACTGATCCTGAGTTACATCCTGTATTATACTGCAGAGCTGCACTCACTATTCTGCTGGTGCAGTCACTGTGTACATACATTACATTACTGATCCTGAGTTACATCCTGTATTATACTCCAGAGCTGCACTCACTATTCTGCTGGTGCAGTCACTGTGTACATACATTACATTACTGATCCTGAGTTACATCCTGTATTATACTCCAGAGCTGCACTCACTATTCTGCTGGTGCAGTCACTGTGTACATACATTACATGACTGATCCTGAGTTACATCCTGTATTATACTCCAGAGCTGCACTCACTATTCTGCTGGTGCAGTCACTGTGTACATACATTACATTACTGATCCTGAGATACCTCCTGTATTATACTCCAGAGCTGCACTCACTATTCTGCTGGTGCAGTCACTGTGTACATACATTACATTACTGATCCTGAGTTACATCCTGTGTTATACTCCAGAGCTGCACTCACTATTCTGCTAGTGCAGTCACTGTGTACATACATTACATTACTGATCCTGAGTTACCTCCTGTATTATACTCCAGAGCTGTATTCACTATTCTGCTGGTGCAGTCACTGTGTACATACATTACATTACTGATCCTGAGTTACATCCTGTATTATACTCCAGAGCTGCACTCACTATTCTGCTGGTGCAGTCACTGTGTACATACATTATATTACTGATCCTGAGTTACCTCCTGTATTATACCCAAGAGCTGCACTCACTATTCTGCTGGTGCCGTCACTGTGTACATACATTACATTACTGATCCTGAGTTACATCCTGTATTATACCCCAGAGCTGCACTCACTATTCTGCTGCTGCAGTCACTGTGTACATACATTACATTACTGATCCTGAGTTACCTCCTGTATTATACTCCAGAGCTACACTCACTATTCTGCTGCTGCAGTCACTGTGTACATACATTACATTACTGATCCTGAGTTACCTCCTGTATTATACTCCAGAGCTGCACTCACTATTCTGCTGGTGCAGTCACTGTGTACATACATTACATTACTGATTCTGAGTTACATCCTGTATTATACTCCAGAGCTGCACTCACTATTCTGCTGGTGCAGTCACTGTGTACATACATTACATTACTGATCCTGAGTTATATCCTGTATTGTACTCCAGAGCTGCACTCACTATTCTGCTGGTGCTGTCACTGTGTACATACATTACATTACTGATCCTGAGTTACCTCCTGTATTATACTCCAGAGCTGCACTCACTATTCTGCTGGTGCAGTCACTGTGTACATACATTACATTACTGATCCTGAGTTACATCCTGTATTATACTGCAGAGCTGCACTCACTATTCTGCTGGTGCAGTCACTGTGTACATACATTACATTACTGATCCTGAGTTACATCCTGTATTATACTGCAGAGCTGCACTCACTATTCTGCTGGTGCAGTCACTGTGTACATACATTACATTACTGATCCTGAGCTACATCCTGTATTATACTCCAGAGCTGCACTCACTATTCTGCTGGTGCAGTCACTGTGTACATACATTACATTACTGATCCTGAGTTACCTCCTGTATTATACTCCAGAGCTGCACTCACTATTCTGCTGGTGCAGTCACTGTGTACATACATTACATTACTGATCCTGAGTTACATCCTGTATTATACTCCAGAGCTGCACTCACTATTCTGCTGGTGCAGTCACTGTGTACATACATTACATTACTGATCCGGAGTTACATCCTGTATTATACTCCAGAGCTACACTCACTATTCTGCTGGTGCTGTCACTGTGTACATACATTACATTACTGATCCTGAGTTACATCCTGTATTATACTCCAGAGCTGCACTCACTATTCTGCTGGTGCTGTCACTGTGTACATACATTACATTACTGATCCGGAGTTACATCCTGTATTATACTCCAGAGCTACACTCACTATTCTGCTGGTGCTGTCACTGTGTACATACATTACATTACTGATCCTGAGTTACATCCTCTATTATACTCCAGAGCTGCACTCACTATTCTGCTGGTGCAGTCACTGTGTACATACATTACATTACTGATCCTGAGTTACATCCAGTATTATACTCCAGAGCTGCACTCACTATTCTGCTGGTGCAGTCACTGTGTACATACATTACATTACTGATCCTGAGTTACATCCTGTATTATACTCCAGAGCTGCACTCACTATTCTGCTGGTGCAGTCACTGTGTGCATACATTACATTACTGATCCTGAGATACCTCCTGTATTATACTCCAGAGCTGCACTCACTATTCTGCTGGTGGAGTCACTGTGTACATACATTACATTACTGATCCTGAGTTACATCCTGTATTATACTCCAGAGCTGCACTCACTATTCTGCTGGTGGAGTCACTGTGTACATACATTACATTACTGACCCTGAGATACATCCTGTATTATACTCCAGAGCTGCACTCACTATTCTGCTGGTGCAGTCACTGTGTACATACATTACATTACTGATCCTGAGTTACCTCCTGTATTATACTCCAGAGCTGCACTCACTATTCTGCTGGTGCAGTCACTGTCTGCATACATTACATTACTGATCCTGAGATACCTCCTGTATTATACTCCAGAGCTGCACTCACTATTCTGCTGGTGCAGTCACTGTGTGCATACATTACATTACTGATCCTGAGATACCTCCTGTATTATACTCCAGAGCTGCACTCACTATTCTGCTGGTGCAGTCACTGTGTACATACATTACATGACTGATCCTGAGTTACATCCTGTGTTATACTCCAGAGCTGCACTCACTATTCTGCTAGTGCAGTCACTGTGTACATACATTACATTACTGATCCTGAGTTACATCCTGTATTATACTCCAGAGCTGCACTCACTATTCTGCTGGTGCAGTCACTGTGTACATACATTACATTACTGATCCTGAGTTACCTCCTGTATTATACTCCAGAGCTGCACTCACTATTCTGCTGGTGCAGTCACTGTGTACATACATTACATTACTGATCCTGAGATACCTCCTGTATTATACTCCAGAGCTGCACTCACTATTCTGCTGGTGGAGTCACTGTGTACATACATTACATTACTGATCCTGAGTTACATCCTGTATTATACTGCAGAGCTGCACTCACTATTCTGCTGGTGCAGTCACTGTGTACATACATTACATTACTGATCCTGAGTTACATCCTGTATTATACTCCAGAGCTGCACTCACTATTCTGCTGGTGCAGTCACTGTGTACATACATTACATTACTGATCCTGAGTTACATCCTGTATTATACTCCAGAGCTGCACTCACTATTCTGCTGGTGCAGTCACTGTTTGCATACATTACATTACTGATCATGAGTTACATCCTGTATTATACTCCAGAGCTGCACTCACTATTCTGCTGGTGCAGTCACTGTGTACATACATTACATTACTGATCCTGAGTTACATCCTGTATTATACTCCAGAGCTGCACTCACTATTCTGCTGGTGCAGTCACTGTGTACATACATTAGATTACTGATCCTGAGTTACATCCTGTATTATACTCCAGAGCTGCACTCACTATTCTGCTGGTGCAGTCACTGTGTGCATACATTACATTACTGATCCTGAGTTACATCCTGTATTATACTCCAGAGCTGCACTCACTATTCTGCTGGTGCAGTCACTGTGTACATACATTACATTACTGATCCTGAGTTACATCCTGTATTATACTCCAGAGCTGCACTCACTATTCTGCTGGTGCAGTCACTGTGTACATACATTACATTACTGATCCTGAGTTACATCCTGTATTATACTCCAGAGCTGCACTCACTATTCTGCTGGTGCAGTCACTGTGTACATACATTACATTACTGATCCTGAGATACCTCCTGTATTATACTCCAGAGCTGCACTCACTATTCTGCTGGTGCAGTCACTGTGTACATACATTACATTACTGATCCTGAGATACCTCCTGTATTATACTCCAGAGCTGCACTCACTATTCTGCTGGTGCAGTCACTGTGTACATACATTACATTACTGATCCTGAGTTACATCCTGTATTATACTCCAGAGCTGCACTCACTATTCTGCTGGTGCAGTCACTGTGTACATACATTACATTACTGATCCTGAGTTACCTCCTGTATTATACCCCAGAGCTGCACTCACTATTCTGCTGGTGCAGTCACTGTGTACATACATTACATTACTGATCCTGAGTTACATCCTGTATTATACTCCAGAGCTGCACTCACTATTCTGCTGGTGCAGTCACTGTGTACATACATTACATTACTGATCCTGAGTTACCTCCTGTATTATACCCAAGAGCTGCACTCACTATTCTGCTGGTGCCGTCACTGTGTACATACATTACATTACTGATCCTGAGTTACATCCTGTATTATACCCCAGAGCTGCACTCACTATTCTGCTGCTGCAGTCACTGTGTACATACATTACATTACTGATCCTGAGTTACCTCCTGTATTATACTCCAGAGCTGCACTCACTATTCTGCTGGTGCAGTCACTGTGTACATACATTACATTACTGATCCTGAGTTACATCCTGTATTATACTCCAGAGCTGCACTCACTATTCTGCTGGTGCAGTCACTGTGTACATACATTACATTACTGATCCTGAGTTACCTCCTGTATTATACTCCAGAGCTGCACTCACTATTCTGCTGGTGCAGTCACTGTGTACATACATTACATTACTGATCCTGAGTTACATCCTGTATTATACTCCAGAGCTGCACTCACTATTCTGCTGGTGCAGTCACTGTGTACATACATTACATTACTGATCCTGAGTTACATCCTGTATTATACTCCAGAGCTGCACTCACTATTCTGCTGGTGCAGTCACTGTGTACATACATTACATTACTGATCCTGAGTTATATCCTGTATTGTACTCCAGAGCTGCACTCACTATTCTGCTGGTGCTGTCACTGTGTACATACATTACATTACTGATCCTGAGTTATCTCCTGTATTATACTCCAGAGCTGCACTCACTATTCTGCTGGTGCAGTCACTGTGTACATACATTACATTACTGATCCTGAGTTACATCCTGTATTATACTGCAGAGCTGCACTCACTATTCTGCTGGTGCAGTCAAGGTGTACATACATTACTGATCCTGAGTTACCTCCTGTATTATACTCCAGAGCTGCACTCACTATTCTGCTGGTGCAGTCACTGTGTACATACATTACATTACTGATCCTGAGTTACATCCTGTATTATACTCCAGAGCTGCACTCACTATTCTGCTGGTGCAGTCACTGTGTACATACATTACATTACTGATCCTGAGTTACATCCTGTATTATACTGCAGAGCTGCACTCACTATTCTGCTGGTGCAGTCACTGTGTACATACATTACATTACTGATCCTGAGTTACATCCTGTATTATACTCCAGAGCTGCACTCACTATTCTGCTGGTGCAGTCACTGTGTACATACATTACATTACTGATCCTGAGTTACATCCTGTATTATACTCCAGAGCTGCACTCACTATTCTGCTGGTGCAGTCACTGTGTACATACATTACATTACTGATCCTGAGTTACATCCTGTATTATACTCCAGAGCTGCACTCACTATTCTGCTGGTGCAGTCACTGTGTACATACATTACATTACTGATCCTGAGTTACATCCTGTATTATACTCCAGAGCTGCACTCACTATTCTGCTGGTGCAGTCACTGTGTACATACATTACATTACTGATCCTGAGTTACCTCCTGTATTATACTCCAGAGCTGCACTCACTATTCTGCTGGTGCAGTCACTGTGTACATACATTACATTACTGATCCTGAGTTACCTCCTGTATTATACTCCAGAGCTGCACTCACTATTCTGCTGGTGCAGTCACTGTGTACATACATTACATTATTGATCCTGAGTTACATCCTGTATTATACTCCAGAGCTGCACTCACTATTCTGCTGGTGCAGTCACTGTGTACATACATTACATTCCTGAACCTGAGTTACATCCTGTATTATACTCCAGAGCTGCACTCACTATTCTGCTGGTGCAGTCACTGTGTACATACATTACATTACTGATCCTGAGTTACATCCTGTATTATACTCCAGAGCTGCACTCACTATTCTGCTGGTGCAGTCACTGTGTACATACATTACATTACTGATCCTGAGTTACCTCCTGTATTATACTCCAGAGCTGCACTCACTATTCTGCTGGTGCAGTCACTGTGTACATACATTACATTACTGATCCTGAGTTACCTCCTGTATTATACCCCAGAGCTGCACTCACTATTGTGCTGGTGCAGTCACTGTGTACATACATTACATTACTGATCCTGAGTTACATCCTGTATTATACTCCAGAGCTGCACTCACTATTCTGCTGGTGCAGTCACTGTGTACATACATTACATTACTGATCCTGAGTTACCTCCTGTATTATACTCCAGAGCTGCACTCACTATTCTGCTGGTGCAGTCACTGTGTACATACATTACATTACTGATCCTGAGTTACCTCCTGTATTATACTCCAGAGCTGCACTCACTATTCTGCTGGTGCAGTCACTGTGTACATACATTACATTACTGATCCTGAGTTACCTCCTGTATTATACTCCAGAGCTGCACTCACTATTGTGCTGGTGCAGTCACTGTGTACATACATTACATTACTGATCCTGAGTTACCTCCTGTATTATACTCCAGAGCTGCACTCACTATTCTGCTGGTGGAGTCACTGTGTACATACATTACATTACTGATCCTGAGTTACATCCTGTATTATACTCCAGAGCTGCACTCACTATTCTGCTGGTGCAGTCACTGTGTACATACATTACATTACTGATCCTGAGTTACATCCTGTATTATACTCCAGAGCTGCACTCACTATTCTGCTGGTGCAGTCACTGTGTACATACATTACATTACTGATCCTGAGTTACATCCTGTATTATACTCCAGAGCTGCACTCACTATTCTGCAGGTGCAGTCACTGTGTACATACATTACATTACTGATCCTGAGTTACATCCTGTATTATACTCCAGAGCTGCACTCACTATTCTGCTGGTGCAGTCACTGTGTGCATACATTACATTACTGATCCTGAGATACCTCCTGTATTATACTCCAGAGCTGCACTCACTATTCTGCTGGTGGAGTCACTGTGTACATACATTACATTACTGATCCTGAGTTACATCCTGTATTATACTCCAGAGCTGCACTCACTATTCTGCTGGTGCAGTCACTGTGTGCATACATTACATTACTGATCCTGAGATACCTCCTGTATTATACTCCAGAGCTGCACTCACTATTCTGCTGGTGCAGTCACTGTGTACATACATTACATTACTGATCCTGAGTTACATCCTGTGTTATACTCCAGAGCTGCACTCACTATTCTGCTAGTGCAGTCACTGTGTACATACATTACATTACTGACCCTGAGTTACCTCCTGTATTATACTCCAGAGCTGCACTCACTATTCTGCTGGTGGAGTCACTGTGTACATACATTACATTACTGATCCTGAGTTACATCCTGTATTATACTCCAGAGCTGCACTCACTATTCTGCTGGTGCAGTCACTGTGTGCATACATTACATTACTGATCCTGAGATACCTCCTGTATTATACTCCAGAGCTGCACTCACTATTCTGCTGGTGCAGTCACTGTGTACATACATTACATTACTGATCCTGAGTTACATCCTGTATTATACTCCAGAGCTGCACTCACTATTCTGCTGGTGCAGTCACTGTGTACATACATTACATTACTGATCCTGAGATACCTCCTGTATTATACTCCAGAGCTGCACTCACTATTCTGCTGGTGGAGTCACTGTGTACATACATTACATTACTGATCCTGAGTTACATCCTGTATTATACTGCAGAGCTGCACTCACTATTCTGCTGGTGAAGTCACTGTGTACATACATTACATTACTGATCCTGAGTTACATCCTGTATTATACTCCAGAGCTGCACTCACTATTCTGCTGGTGAAGTCACTGTGTACATACATTACATTACTGATCCTGAGTTACATCCTGTATTATACTCCAGAGCTGCACTCACTATTCTGCTGGTGCAGTCACTGTGTGCATACATTACATTACTGATCCTGAGTTACATCCTGTATTATACTCCAGAGCTGCACTCACTATTCTGCTGGTGCAGTCACTGTGTACATACATTACATTACTGATCCTGAGTTACATCCTGTATTATACTCCAGAGCTGCACTCACTATTCTGCTGGTGCAGTCACTGTGTACATACATTACATTACTGATCCTGAGTTACCTCCTGTATTATACTCCAGAGCTGCACTCACTATTCTGCTGGTGCAGTCACTGTGTACATACATTACATTACTGATCCTGAGTTACCTCCTGTATTATACCCAAGAGCTGCACTCACTATTCTGCTGGTGCCGTCACTGTGTACATACATTACATTACTGATCCTGAGTTACATCCTGTATTATACCCCAGAGCTGCACTCACTATTCTGCTGCTGCAGTCACTGTGTACATACATTACATTACTGATCCTGAGTTACATCCTGTATTATACCCCAGAGCTGCACTCACTATTCTGCTGGTGCAGTCACTGTGTACATACATTACATTACTGATCCTGAGTTACCTCCTGTATTATACTCCAGAGCTGCACTCACTATTCTGCTGGTGCAGTCACTGTGTACATACATTACATTACTGATCCCGAGTTATCTCCTGTATTATACTCCAGAGCTGCACTCACTATTCTGCAGGTGCAGTCACTGTGTACATACATTACATTACTGATCCTGAGTTACCTCCTGTATTATACTCCAGAGCTGCACTCACTATTATGCTGGTGCAGTCACTGTGTACATACATTACATTACTGATCCTGAGTCACATCCTGTATTACACTCCAGAGCTGCACTCACTATTCTGCTGGTGCAGTCACTGTTACATACATTACATTACTGATCCTGAGTTACCTCCTGTATTATACTCCAGAGCTGCACTCACTATTCTGCTGGTGCAGTCACTGTGTACATACATTACATTACTGATCCTGAGTCACATCCTGTATTATACTCCAGAGCTGCACTCACTATTCTGCTGGTGCAGTCACTGTTACATACATTACATTACTGAACCTGAGTTACATCCTGTATTATACTCCAGAGCTGCACTCACTATTCTGCTGGTGCAGTCACTGTGTACATACATTACATTACTGATCCTGAGTTACCTCCTGTATTATACTCCAGAGCTGCACTCACTATTCTGCTGGTGCAGTCACTGTGTACATACATTACATTACTGAACCTGAGTTACATCCTGTATTATACTCCAGAGCTGCACTCACTATTCTGCTGGTGCAGTCACTGTGTACATACAGTTATATGAAAAAGTTTGGGCACCCCTATTAATCTTAAGCTTAATGTTTTATATAAATTGGTGTTTTTGCAGCAGCTATTTCAGTTTGATCTATGTAATAACTGTTGGACACAGTAATGTTTCTGCCTTGAAATGAGGTTCATTGTACTAACAGAAAATGTGCAATCTGCATTCAAACAAAATTTGACAGGTGCATAAGTATGGGCACCTCACCAGAAAAGTGACAGTAATATTTAGTAGATCCTCCTTTTGCCTCTAGTCGCTTCCTGTAGCTTTTAATGATCTCCTGGATCCTGGATGAAGGTATTTTTGACCATTCCTCTTTACAAAACAATTCCAGTTCCTGTAAGTTTGATGGTCGCCCCCGAGCATGGACAGCACTCTTCAAATGATCCCACAGATGTTCAATGATATTCAGGTCGGGGGACTGGGATGGCCATTCCAGAACATTGTAATTGTTCCTCTGCATGAATGCCTGAGTAGATTTGGAGCGGTGTTTTGGATCATTGTCTTGCTGAAAGATCCATCCCCTGCGTAACTTCAACTTTATCACTGATTCTTGAACATTATTGTCAAGAATCTGCTGATACTGAGTGGAATCCATGCGTCCCTCAACTTTAACAAGGTTCCCGGTGCCGGCATTGGCCACACAGCCCCAAAGCATGATGGAACCTCCACCAAATTTTACTGTGGGTAGCAAGTGTTTTCTTGGAATGCTGTGTTTTTTTGCCGCCATGCATAACGCCTTTTTGTATGACCAAACAACTCAATCTTGGTTTCATCAGTCCACAGGACCTTCTTCCAAAAAGAAATTGGCTTCTCCAAATGTGCTTTTGCATACCTCAGCCGACTCTGTTTGTGGCGTGCTTGCAGAAACGGCTTCTTTTGCATCACTCTCCCATACAGCTTCTCCTTGTACAAAGTGCGTTGTATAGTTGACCGATGCACAGTGACACCATCTGCAGCAAGTTGATGCTGCAGCTCTCTGGAGGTGGTCTGAGGATTGTCCTTGACTGATCTCACCATTCTTCTTCTCTGCCTTTCTGATGTTTTTCTTGGCCTGCCACTTCTGGCCTTAACAAGAACTGTCCCTGTGTTCTTCCATTTCCTTACTATGTTCCTCACAGTGGAAACTGACAGGTTAAATCTCTGAGACAGCTTTTTGTATCCTTCCCCTGAACAACTATGTTGAATAATCTTTGTTTTCAGATCATTTGACAGTGGTTTTGAGGAGCCCATGATGCCACTCTTCAGAGGAGATTAAAACAGGAGAACAACTTGCAACTGGCCACTTTAAGTAGCTTTTCTCATGATTGCATACACCTGGCTATAAAGTTCAAAGCTCAATGAGGTTACAAAACCAAAAAAAGTGCTTTAGTAAGTCAGTAAAAAGTAGGTAGGAATATTTAAAACAAGAAAATGATAAGGGTGCCGATACTTATGCACCTGTCACATTTTGTTTGAATGCAGATTGCACATTTTCTGTTAGTACAATAAACCTCATTTCAAGGCAGAAACATTACTGTGTCCAACAGTTATTACATATATCAAACTGAAATAGCTGCTGCAAAAACACCAATTTTTATAAAACATTAAGCTTAAGATTAATAGGGGTGCCCAAACTTTTTCATATAACTGTACATTACATTACTGATCCTGAGTTATATCCTGTATTATACTCCAGAGCTGCACTCACTATTCTGCTGGTGCAGTCACTGTGTACATACATTACATTACTGATCCTGAGTTACATCCTGTATTATACTCCAGAGCTGCACTCACTATTCTGCTGGTGCAGTCACTGTGTACATACATTACATTACTGATCCTGAGTTACATCCTGTATTATACTCCAGAGCTGCACTCACTATTCTGCTGGTGCAGTCACTGTGTACATACATTACATTACTGATCCGGAGTTACATCCTGTATTATACTCCAGAGCTGCACTCACTATTCTGCTGGTGCAGTCACTGTGTACATACATTACATTACTGATCCGGAGTTACATCCTGTATTATACTCCAGAGCTGCACTCACTATTCTGCTGGTGCAGTCACTGTGTACATACATTACATTACTGATCCTGAGTTACCTCCTGTATTATACTCCAGAGCTGCACTCACTATTCTGCTGGTGCAGTCACTGTGTACATACATTACATTACTGATCCCGAGTTATCTCCTGTATTATACTCCAGAGCTGCACTCACTATTCTGCAGGTGCAGTCACTGTGTACATACATTACATTACTGATCCTGAGTTACCTCCTGTATTATACTCCAGAGCTGCACTCACTATTATGCTGGTGCAGTCACTGTGTACATACATTACATTACTGATCCTGAGTCACATCCTGTATTACACTCCAGAGCTGCACTCACTATTCTGCTGGTGCAGTCACTGTTACATACATTACATTACTGATCCTGAGTTACCTCCTGTATTATACTCCAGAGCTGCACTCACTATTCTGCTGGTGCAGTCACTGTGTACATACATTACATTACTGATCCTGAGTCACATCCTGTATTATACTCCAGAGCTGCACTCACTATTCTGCTGGTGCAGTCACTGTTACATACATTACATTACTGATCCTGAGTCACATCCTGTATTATACTCCAGAGCTGCACTCACTATTCTGCTGGTGCAGTCACTGTTACATACATTACATTACTGACCCTGAGTTACATCCTGTATTATACTCCAGAGCTGTACTCACTATTCTGCTGGTGCAGTCACTGTGTACATACATTACATTACTGATCCTGAGTCACATCCTGTATTATACTCCAGAGCTGCACTCACTATTCTGCTGGTGCAGTCACTGTTACATACATTACATTACTGATCCTGAGTTACCTCCTGTATTATACTCCAGAGCTGCACTCACTATTCTGCTGGTGCAGTCACTGTTACATACATTACATTACTGATCCTGAGTCACATCCTGTATTATACTCCAGAGCTGCACTCACTATTCTGCTGGTGCAGTCACTGTGTACATACATTACATTACTGATCCTGAGTCACATCCTGTATTATACTCCAGAGCTGCACTCACTATTCTGCTGGTGCAGTCACTGTGTACATACATTACATTACTGATCCTGAGTTACATCCTGTATTATACTCCAGAGCTGCACTCACTATTCTGCTGGTGCAGTCACTGTTACATACATTACATTACTGATCCTGAGTTACCTCCTGTATTATACTCCAGAGCTGTACTCACTATTCTGCTGGTGCAGTCACTGTGTACATACATTACATTACTGATCCTGAGTTACATCTTGTATTATACTCCAGAGCTGCACTCACTATTCTGCTGGTGCAGTCACTGTGTACATACATTACATTACTGATCCGGAGTTACATCCTGTATTATACTCCAGAGCTGCACTCACTATTCTGCTGGTGCAGTCACTGTGTACATACATTACATTACTGATCCTGAGTTACATCTTGTATTATACTCCAGAGCTGCACTCACTATTCTGCTGGTGCAGTCACTGTGTACATACATTACATTACTGATCCGGAGTTACATCCTGTATTATACCCCAGAGCTGCACTCACTATTCTGCTGGTGCAGTCACTGTGTACATACATTACATTACTGACCCTGAGTTACATCCTGTATTATACTCCAGAGCTGCACTCACTATTCTGCTGGTGCAGTCACTGTGTACATACATTACATTACTGACCCTGAGTTACATCCTGTATTATACTCCAGAGCTGCACTCACTATTCTGCTGGTGCAGTCACTGTGTACATACATTACATTACTGATCCTGAGTTACATCCTGTATTATACTCCAGAGCTGCACTCACTATTCTGCTGGTGCAGTCACTGTGTACATACATTACATTACTGATCCTGAGATACCTCCTGTATTATACTCCAGAGCTGCACTCACTATTCTGCTGGTGCAGTCACTGTGTACATACATTACATTACTGATCCCGAGTTATCTCCTGTATTATACTCCAGAGCTGCACTCACTATTCTGCAGGTGCAGTCACTGTGTACATACATTACATTACTGATCCTGAGTTACCTCCTGTATTATACTCCAGAGCTGCACTCACTATTCTGCTGGTGCAGTCACTGTGTACATACATTACATTACTGATCCTGAGTCACATCCTGTATTACACTCCAGAGCTGCACTCACTATTCTGCTGGTGCAGTCACTGTTACATACATTACATTACTGATCCTGAGTTACCTCCTGTATTATACTCCAGAGCTGCACTCACTATTCTGCTGGTGCAGTCACTGTGTACATACATTACATTACTGATCCTGAGTCACATCCTGTATTATACTCCAGAGCTGCACTCACTATTCTGCTGGTGCAGTCACTGTTACATACATTACATTACTGATCCTGAGTCACATCCTGTATTATACTCCAGAGCTGCACTCACTATTCTGCTGGTGCAGTCACTGTTACATACATTACATTACTGACCCTGAGTTACATCCTGTATTATACTCCAGAGCTGTACTCACTATTCTGCTGGTGCAGTCACTGTGTACATACATTACATTACTGATCCTGAGTCACATCCTGTATTATACTCCAGAGCTGCACTCACTATTCTGCTGGTGCAGTCACTGTTACATACATTACATTACTGATCCTGAGTCACATCCTGTATTATACTCCAGAGCTGCACTCACTATTCTGCTGGTGCAGTCACTGTGTACATACATTACATTACTGATCCTGAGTTACATCCTGTATTATACTCCAGAGCTGCACTCACTATTCTGCTGGTGCAGTCACTGTTACATACATTACATTACTGATCCTGAGTTACCTCCTGTATTATACTCCAGAGCTGCACTCACTATTCTGCTGGTGCAGTCACTGTGTACATACATTACTGATCCTGAGTTACCTCCTGTATTATACTCCAGAGCTGTACTCACTATTCTGCTGGTGCAGTCACTGTTACATACATTACATTACTGATCCTGAGTTACCTCCTGTATTATACTCCAGAGCTGCACTCACTATTCTGCTGGTGCAGTCACTGTGTACATACATTACTGATCCTGAGTTACCTCCTGTATTATACTCCAGAGCTGTACTCACTATTCTGCTGGTGCAGTCACTGTGTACATACATTACATTACTGATCCTGAGTTACATCTTGTATTATACTCCAGAGCTGCACTCACTATTCTGCTGGTGCAGTCACTGTGTACATACATTACATTACTGACCCTGAGTTACATCCTGTATTATACTCCAGAGCTGCACTCACTATTCTGCTGGTGCAGTCACTGTGTACATACATTACATTACTGACCCTGAGTTACATCCTGTATTATACTCCAGAGCTGCACTCACTATTCTGCTGGTGCAGTCACTGTGTACATACATTACATTACTGATACTGAGTTACATCCTGTATTATACTCCAGAGCTGCACTCACTATTCTGCTGGTGCAGTCACTGTGTACATACATTACATTACTGATCCTGAGTTACATCCTGTATTATACTCCAGAGCTGCACTCACTATTCTGCTGGTGCAATCACTGTGTACATACATTACATTACTGATCCTGAGTTACATCCTGTATTATACTCCAGAGCTGCACTCACTATTCTGCTGGTGCAGTCACTGTGTACATACATTACATTACTGATCCTGAGTTACATCCTGTATTATACTCCAGAGCTGCACTCACTATTCTGCTGGTGCAGTCACTGTGTACATACATTACATTACTGATCCTGAGTTACCTCCTGTATTATACTCCAGAGCTGCACTCACTATTCTGCTGTTGCTGTCACTGTGTACATACATTACATTACTGATCATGAGTTACCTCCTGCATTATACTCCAGAGCTGCACTCACTATTCTGCTGGTGCAGTCACTGTGTACATACATTACATTACTGATCCTGAGTTATATCCTGTATTATACTCCAGAGCTGCACTTACTATTCTGCTGGTGCAGTCACTGTTACATACATTACATTACTGATCCTGAGTTACATCCTGTATTATACTCCAGAGCTGCACTCACTATTCTGCTGGTGGAGTCACTGTGTACATACATTACATTACTGATCCTGAGTTACCTCCTGTATTATACTCCAGAGCTGCACTCACTATTCTGCTGGTGCAGTCACTGTGTACATACATTACATTACTGATCCTGAGTTACATCCTGTATTATACTCCAGAGCTGCACTCACTATTCTGCTGGTGCAGTCACTGTGTACATACATTACATTACTGATCCTGAGTCACATCCTGTATTATACTCCAGAGCTGCACTCACTATTCTGCTGGTGCAGTCACTGTTACATACATTACATTACTGATCCTGAGTTACATCCCGTATTATACTCCAGAGCTGCACTCACTATTCTGCTGGTGCAGTCACTGTGTACATACATTATATTACTGATCCTGAGTTACATCCCGTATTATACTCCAGAGCTGCACTCACTATTCTGCTGGTGCAGTCACTGTGTACATACATTACATTACTGATCCTGAGTTACCTCCTGTATTATACTCCAGAGCTGCACTCACTATTCTGCTGGTGCAGTCACTGTGTACATACATTACATTACTGATCCTGAGTTACATCCTGTATTATACTCCAGAGCTGCACTAACTATTCTGCTGGTGCAGTCACTGTGTACATACATTACATTACTGATCCTGAGTTACATCCTGTATTATACTCCAGAGCTGCACTCACTATTCTGCTGGTGCAGTCACTGTGTACATACATTACATGACTGATCCTGAGTTACCTCCTGTATTATACTCCAGAGCTGCACTCACTATTCTGCTGGTGCAGTCACTGTGTACATACATTACATTACTGATCCTGAGTTACATCCTGTATTATACTCCAGAGCTGCACTCACTATTCTGCTGGTGCAGTCACTGTGTACATACATTACATTACTGATCCTGAGTTACATCCTGTATTATACTCCAGAGCAGCACTCACTATTCTGCTGGTGCAGTCACTGTTACATACATTACATTACTGATCCTGAGTTACATCCTGTATTATACTCCAGAGCTGCACTCACTATTCTGCTGGTGCAGTCACTGTGTACATACATTACATTACTGATCCTGAGTTACCTCCTGTATTATACTCCAGAGCTGCACTCACTATTCTGCTGGTGCAGTCACTGTGTACATACATTACATTACTGATCCTGAGTTACATCCTGTATTATACTCCAGAGCTGCACTCCCTATTCTGCTGATGCAGTCACTGTGTACATACATTACATTACTGATCCTGAGTTACCTCCTGTATTATACTCCAGAGCTGCACTCACCATTCTGCTGGTGCAGTCACTGTGTACATACATTACATTACTGATCCTGAGTTACCTCCTGTATTATACTCCAGAGCTGAACTCACTATTCTGCTGGTGCAGTCACTGTGTACATACATTACATTACTGATCCTGAGTTACATCCTGTATTATACTCCAGAGCTGCGCTCACTATTCTGCTGGTACAGTCACTGTTACATACATTACATTACTGATCCTGAGTTACATCCTGTATTATACTCCAGAGCTGCACTCACTATTCTGCTGGTGCAGTCACTGTGTACATACATTACATTACTGATCCTGAGTTACCTCCTGTATTATACTCCAGAGCTGAACTCACTATTCTGCTGGTGCAGTCACTGTGTACATACATTACATTACTGATCCTGAGTTACATCCTGTATTATACTCCAGAGCTGCACTCACTATTCTGCTGGTGCAGTCACTGTGTACATACATTACATTACTGATCCTGAGTTACATCCTGTATTATACTCCAGAGCTGCACTCACTATTCTGCTGGTGCAGTCACTGTGTACATACATTACATTACTGATCCTGAGTTACATCCTGTATTATACTCCAGAGCTGCACTCACTATTCTGCTGGTGCAGTCACTGTGTACATACATTACATTACTGATCCTGAGTTACATCCTGTATTATACTCCAGAGCTGCACTCACTATTCTGCTGGTGCAGTCACTGTGTACATACATTACATTATTGATCCTGAGTTACCTCCTGTATTATACTCCAGAGCTGCACTCACTATTCTGCTGGTGCAGTCACTGTGTACATACATTACATTACTGATCCTGAGTTACATCCTGTATTATACTCCAGAGCTGCACTCACTATTCTGCTGGTGCAGTCACTGTGTACATTCATTACATTATTGATCCTGAGTTACCTCCTGTATTATACTCCAGAGCTGCACTCACTATTCTGCTGGTGCAGTCACTGTGTACATACATTACATTACTGATCCTGAGTTACCTCCTGTATTATACTCCAGAGCTGCACTCACTATTCTGCTGGTTCAGTCACTGTGTACATACATTACATTACTGATCCTGAGTTACCTCCTGTATTATACTCCAGAGCTGCACTCACTATTCTGCTGGTGCAGTCACTGTGTACATACATTACATTACTGATCCTGAGTTACATCCTGTATTATACTCCAGAGCTGCACTCACTATTCTGCTGGTGCAATCACTGTGTACATACATTACATTACTGATCCTGAGTTATATCCTGTATTATACTCCAGAGCTGCACTCACTATTCTGCTGGTGGAGTCACTGTGTACATACATTACATTACTGATCCTGAGTTGCATCCTGTATTATACCCCAGAGCTGCACTCATTATTCTGCTGGTGCAGTCACTGTGTACATACATTACATTACTGATCCTGAGTTACATCCTGTATTATACTCCAGAGCTGCACTCACTATTCTGCTGGTGCAGTCACTGTGCACATACATTACATTACTGATCCTGAGTTACATCCTGTATTATACTCCAGAGCTGCACTCACTATTCTGCTGGTGGAGTCACTGTGTACATACATTACATTACTGATCCTGAGTTACATCCTGTATTATACTCCAGAGCTGCACTCACTATTCTGCTGGTGGAGTCACTGTGTACATACATTACATTACTGATCCTGAGTTACATCCTGTATTATACTCCAGAGCTGCACTCACTATTCTGCTGGTGCAGTCACTGTGTACATACATTACATTACTGATCCTGAGTTACATCCTGTATTATACTCCAGAGCTGCACTCACTATTCTGCTGGTGCAGTCACTGTGTACATACATTACATTACTGACCCTGAGATACATCCTGTATTATACTCCAGAGCTGCACTCACTATTCTGCTGGTGAAGTCACTGTGTACATACATTACATTACTGATCCTGAGTTACATCCTGTATTATACTCCAGAGCTGCACTCACTATTCTGCTGGTGCAGTCACTGTGTACATACATTACATTACTGACCCTGAGATACATCCTGTATTATACTCCAGAGCTGCACTCACTATTCTGCTGGTGAAGTCACTGTGCACATACATTACATTACTGATCCTGAGTTACATCCTGTATTATACTCCAGAGCTGCACTCACTATTCTGCTGGGGGAGTCACTGTGTACATACATTACATTACTGATCCTGAGTTACATCCTGTATTATACTCCAGAGCTGCACTCACTATTCTGCTGGTGCAGTCACTGTGTACATACATTACATTACTGATCCTGAGTTACATCCTGTATTATACTCCAGAGCTGCACTCACTATTCTGCTGGTGCAGTCACTGTGTACATACATTACATTACTGATCCTGAGTTACATCCTGTATTATACTCCAGAGCTGCACTCACTATTCTGCTGGTGCAGTCACTGTGTACATACATTACATTACTGATCCTGAGTTACCTCCTGTATTATACTCCAGAGCTGCACTCACTATTCTGCTGGTGCAGTCACTGTGTACATACATTACATTACTGATCCTGAGTTACATCCTGTATTATACTCCAGAGCTGCACTCACTATTCTGCTGGTGCAGTCACTGTGTATATACATTACATTACTGATCCTGAGTTACCTCCTGTATTATACTCCAGAGCTGCACTCACTATTCTGCTGGTACAGTCACTGTTACATACATTACATTACTGATCCTGAGTTACATCCTGTATTATACTCCAGAGCTGCACTCACTATTCTGCTGGTGCAGTCACTGTGTACATACATTACATTACTGATCCTGAGTTACCTCCTGTATTATACTCCAGAGCTGAACTCACTATTCTGCTGGTGCAGTCACTGTGTACATACATTACATTACTGATCCTGAGTTACATCCTGTATTATACTCCAGAGCTGCACTCACTATTCTGCTGGTGCAGTCACTGTGTACATACATTACATTATTGATCCTGAGTTACCTCCTGTATTATACTCCAGAGCTGCACTCACTATTCTGCTGGTGCAGTCACTGTGTACATACATTACATTACTGATCCTGAGTTACATCCTGTATTATACTCCAGAGCTGCACTCACTATTCTGCTGGTGCAGTCACTGTGTACATACATTACATTATTGATCCTGAGTTACCTCCTGTATTATACTCCAGAGCTGCACTCACTATTCTGCTGGTGCAGTCACTGTGTACATACATTACATTACTGATCCTGAGTTACATCCTGTATTATACTCCAGAGCTGCACTCACTATTCTGCTGGTGCAGTCACTGTGTACATACATTACATTATTGATCCTGAGTTACCTCCTGTATTATACTCCAGAGCTGCACTCACTATTCTGCTGGTGCAGTCACTGTGTACATACATTACATTACTGATCCTGAGTTACCTCCTGTATTATACTCCAGAGCTGCACTCACTATTCTGCTGGTGCAGTCACTGTGTACATACATTACATTGCTGATCCTGAGTTACATCCTGTATTATACTCCAGAGCTGCACTCACTATTCTGCTGGTGCAATCACTGTGTACATACATTACATTACTGATCCTGAGTTATATCCTGTATTATACTCCAGAGCTGCACTCACTATTCTGCTGGTGCAGTCACTGTGTACATACATTACATTACTGATCCTGAGTTGCATCCTGTATTATACCCCAGAGCTGCACTCACTATTCTGCTGGTGGAGTCACTGTGTACATACATTACATTACTGATCCTGAGTTGCATCCTGTATTATACCCCAGAGCTGCACTCATTATTCTGCTGGTGCAGTCACTGTGCACATACATTACATTACTGATCCTGAGTTACATCCTGTATTATACTCCAGAGCTGCACTCACTATTCTGCTGGTGGAGTCACTGTGTACATACATTACATTACTGATCCTGAGTTACATCCTGTATTATACTCCAGAGCTGCACTCACTATTCTGCTGGTGCAGTCACTGTGTACATACATTACATTACTGATCCTGAGTTACATCCTGTATTATACTCCAGAGCTGCACTCACTATTCTGCTGGTGCAGTCACTGTGTACATACATTACATTACTGACCCTGAGATACATCCTGTATTATACTCCAGAGCTGCACTCACTATTCTGCTGGTGAAGTCACTGTGTACATACATTACATTACTGATCCTGAGTTACATCCTGTATTATACTACAGAGCTGCACTCACTATTCTGCTGGTGCAGTCACTGTGTATATACATTACATTACTGATCCTGAGTTACCTCCTGTATTATACTCCAGAGCTGCACTCACTATTCTGCTGGTGCAGTCACTGTGTGTATAGATTACATTACTGATCCTGAGTTACCTCCTGTATTATACTCCAGAGCTGCACTCACTATTCTGCTGGTGCAGTCACTGTGTACATACATTACATTACTGATCCTGAGTTACATCCTGTATTATACTCCAGAGCTACACTCACTATTCTGCTGGTGCAGTCACTGTGTACATACATTACATTACTGATCCTGAGTTACATACTGTATTATACTCCAGAGCTGCACTCACTATTCTGCTGGTGCAGTCGCTGTGTACATACATTACATTACTGATCCTGAGTTACCTCCTGTATTATACTCCAGAGCTGCACTCACTATTCTGCTGGTGCAGTCACTGTGTACATACATTACATTACTGATCCTGAGTTACCTCCTGCATTATACCCCAGAGCTGCACTCACTATTCTGCTGGTGCAGTCACTGTGTACATACATTACATTACTGATCCTGAGTTACATCCTGTATTATACTCCAGAGCTGCACTCACTATTCTGCTGGTGCAGTCACTGTGTACATACATTACATTATTGATCCTGAGTTACCTCCTGTATTATACTCCAGAGCTGCACTCACTATTCTGCTGGTGCAGTCACTGTGTACATACATTACATTACTGATCCTGAGTTACCTCCTGTATTATACTCCAGAGCTGCACTCACTATTCTGCTGGTGCAGTCACTGTGTACATACATTACATTACTGATCCTGAGTTACCTCCTGTATTATACTCCAGAGCTGCACTCACTATTCTGCTGGTGCAGTCACTGTGTACATACATTACATTACTGTTCCTGAGTTACATCCTGTATTATACTCCAGAGCTGCACTCACTATTCTGCTGGTGCAATCACTGTGTACATACATTACATTACTGATCCTGAGTTATATCCTGTATTATACCCCAGAGCTGCACTCACTATTCTGCTGGTGCAGTCACTGTGTACATACATTACATTACTGATCCTGAGTTACATCCTGTATTATACTCCAGAGCTGCACTCATTATTCTGCTGGTGCAGTCACTGTGTATATACATTACATTACTGATCCTGAGTTACATCCTGTATTATACTCCAGAGCTGCACTCACTATTCTGCTGGTGCAGTCACTGTGTACATACATTACATTACTGACCCTGAGTTACATCCTGTATTATACTCCAGAGCTGCACTCACTATTCTGCTGGTGAAGTCACTGTGTACATACATTACATTACTGATCCTGAGTTACATCCTGTATTATACTCCAGAGCTGCACTCACTATTCTGCTGGTGCAGTCACTGTGTGTATAGATTACATTACTGATCCTGAGTTACCTCCTGTATTATACTCCAGAGCTGCACTCACTATTCTGCTGGGGGAGTCACTGTGTACATACATTACATTACTGATCCTGAGTTACATCCTGTATTATACTCCAGAGCTGCACTCACTATTCTACTGGTGAAGTCACTGTGTACATACATTACATTACTGATCCTGAGTTACATCCTGTATTATACTCCAGAGCTGCACTCACTATTCTGCTGGTGAAGTCACTGTGTACATACATTACATTACTGATCCTGAGTTACATCCTGTATTATACTCCAGAGCTGCACTCACTATTCTGCTGGTGCAGTCACTGTGTACATACATTACATTACTGATCCTGAGTTACATCCTGTATTATACCCCAGAGCTGCACTCACTATTCTGCTGGTGCAGTCACTGTGTACATACATTACATTACTGATCCTGAGTTACATCCTGTATTATACTCCAGAGCTGCACTCACTATTCTGCTGGTGCAGTCACTGTGTATATACATTACATTACTGATCCTGAGTTACCTCCTGTATTATACTCCAGAGCTGCACTCACTATTCTGCTGGTGCAGTCACTGTGTACATACATTACATTACTGATCCTGAGTGACCTCCTGTATTATACTCCAGAGCTGCACTCACTATTCTGCTGGTGCAGTCACTGTTACATACATTACATTACTGATCCTGAGTTACATCCTGTATTATACTCCAGAGCTGCACTCACTATTCTGCTGGTGGAGTCACTGTGTACATACATTACATTACTGACCCTGAGTTACATCCTGTATTATACTCCAGAGCTGCACTCACTATTCTGCTGGTGAAGTCACTGTGTACATACATTACATTACTGATCCTGAGTTACATCCTGTATTATACTCCAGAGCTGCACTCACTATTCTGCTGGTGCAGTCACTGTGTACATACATTACATTACTGATCCTGAGTTACATCCTGTACTATACTCCAGAGCTGCACTCACTATTCTGCTGGTGCAATCACTGTGTACATACATTACATTACTGATCCTGAGTTATATCCTGTATTATACTCCAGAGCTGCACTCACTATTCTGCTGGTGCAGTCACTGTGTACATACATTACATTACTGATCCTGAGTTGCATCCTGTATTATACCCCAGAGCTGCACTCACTATTCTGCTGGTGGAGTCACTGTGTACATACATTACATTACTGATCCTGAGTTGCATCCTGTATTATACCCCAGAGCTGCACTCATTATTCTGCTGGTGCAGTCACTGTGCACATACATTACATTACTGATCCTGAGTTACATCCTGTATTATACTCCAGAGCTGCACTCACTATTCTGCTGGTGGAGTCACTGTGTACATACATTACATTACTGATCCTGAGTTACATCCTGTATTATACTCCAGAGCTGCACTCACTATTCTGCTGGTGCAGTCACTGTGTACATACATTACATTACTGATCCTGAGTTACATCCTGTATTATACTCCAGAGCTGCACTCACTATTCTGCTGGTGCAGTCACTGTGTACATACATTACATTACTGACCCTGAGATACATCCTGTATTATACTCCAGAGCTGCACTCACTATTCTGCTGGTGAAGTCACTGTGTACATACATTACATTACTGATCCTGAGTTACATCCTGTATTATACTACAGAGCTGCACTCACTATTCTGCTGGTGCAGTCACTGTGTATATACATTACATTACTGATCCTGAGTTACCTCCTGTATTATACTCCAGAGCTGCACTCACTATTCTGCTGGTGCAGTCACTGTGTGTATAGATTACATTACTGATCCTGAGTTACCTCCTGTATTATACTCCAGAGCTGCACTCACTATTCTGCTGGTGCAGTCACTGTGTACATACATTACATTACTGATCCTGAGTTACATCCTGTATTATACTCCAGAGCTACACTCACTATTCTGCTGGTGCAGTCACTGTGTACATACATTACATTACTGATCCTGAGTTACATACTGTATTATACTCCAGAGCTGCACTCACTATTCTGCTGGTGCAGTCGCTGTGTACATACATTACATTACTGATCCTGAGTTACCTCCTGTATTATACTCCAGAGCTGCACTCACTATTCTGCTGGTGCAGTCACTGTGTACATACATTACATTACTGATCCTGAGTTACCTCCTGCATTATACCCCAGAGCTGCACTCACTATTCTGCTGGTGCAGTCACTGTGTACATACATTACATTACTGATCCTGAGTTACATCCTGTATTATACTCCAGAGCTGCACTCACTATTCTGCTGGTGCAGTCACTGTGTACATACATTACATTATTGATCCTGAGTTACCTCCTGTATTATACTCCAGAGCTGCACTCACTATTCTGCTGGTGCAGTCACTGTGTACATACATTACATTATTGATCCTGAGTTACCTCCTGTATTATACTCCAGAGCTGCACTCACTATTCTGCTGGTGCAGTCACTGTGTACATACATTACATTACTGATCCTGAGTTACCTCCTGTATTATACTCCAGAGCTGCACTCACTATTCTGCTGGTGCAGTCACTGTGTACATACATTACATTACTGATCCTGAGTTACCTCCTGTATTATACTCCAGAGCTGCACTCACTATTCTGCTGGTGCAGTCACTGTGTACATACATTACATTACTGTTCCTGAGTTACATCCTGTATTATACTCCAGAGCTGCACTCACTATTCTGCTGGTGCAATCACTGTGTACATACATTACATTACTGATCCTGAGTTATATCCTGTATTATACCCCAGAGCTGCACTCACTATTCTGCTGGTGCAGTCACTGTGTACATACATTACATTACTGATCCTGAGTTACATCCTGTATTATACTCCAGAGCTGCACTCATTATTCTGCTGGTGCAGTCACTGTGTATATACATTACATTACTGATCCTGAGTTACATCCTGTATTATACTCCAGAGCTGCACTCACTATTCTGCTGGTGCAGTCACTGTGTACATACATTACATTACTGACCCTGAGTTACATCCTGTATTATACTCCAGAGCTGCACTCACTATTCTGCTGGTGAAGTCACTGTGTACATACATTACATTACTGATCCTGAGTTACATCCTGTATTATACTCCAGAGCTGCACTCACTATTCTGCTGGTGCAGTCACTGTGTGTATAGATTACATTACTGATCCTGAGTTACCTCCTGTATTATACTCCAGAGCTGCACTCACTATTCTGCTGGGGGAGTCACTGTGTACATACATTACATTACTGATCCTGAGTTACATCCTGTATTATACTCCAGAGCTGCACTCACTATTCTACTGGTGAAGTCACTGTGTACATACATTACATTACTGATCCTGAGTTACATCCTGTATTATACTCCAGAGCTGCACTCACTATTCTGCTGGTGAAGTCACTGTGTACATACATTACATTACTGATCCTGAGTTACATCCTGTATTATACTCCAGAGCTGCACTCACTATTCTGCTGGTGCAGTCACTGTGTACATACATTACATTACTGATCCTGAGTTACATCCTGTATTATACCCCAGAGCTGCACTCACTATTCTGCTGGTGCAGTCACTGTGTACATACATTACATTACTGATCCTGAGTTACATCCTGTATTATACTCCAGAGCTGCACTCACTATTCTGCTGGTGCAGTCACTGTGTATATACATTACATTACTGATCCTGAGTTACCTCCTGTATTATACTCCAGAGCTGCACTCACTATTCTGCTGGTGCAGTCACTGTGTACATACATTACATTACTGATCCTGAGTGACCTCCTGTATTATACTCCAGAGCTGCACTCACTATTCTGCTGGTGCAGTCACTGTTACATACATTACATTACTGATCCTGAGTTACATCCTGTATTATACTCCAGAGCTGCACTCACTATTCTGCTGGTGGAGTCACTGTGTACATACATTACATTACTGACCCTGAGTTACATCCTGTATTATACTCCAGAGCTGCACTCACTATTCTGCTGGTGAAGTCACTGTGTACATACATTACATTACTGATCCTGAGTTACATCCTGTATTATACTCCAGAGCTGCACTCACTATTCTGCTGGTGCAGTCACTGTGTACATACATTACATTACTGATCCTGAGTTACATCCTGTACTATACTCCAGAGCTGCACTCACTATTCTGCTGGTGGAGTCACTGTGTACATACATTACATTATTGATCCTGAGTTACCTCCTGTATTATACTCCAGAGCTGCACTCACTATTCTGCTGGTGCAGTCACTGTGTACATACATTACATTACTGATCCTGAGTTACATCCTGTATTATACTCCAGAGCTGCACTCACTATTCTGCTGGTGCAGTCACTGTGTACATACATTACATTACTGATCCTGAGTTACCTCCTGTATTATACTCCAGAGCTGCACTCACTATTCTGCTGGTGCAGTCACTGTGTACATACATTACATTACTGATCCTGAGTTACATCCTGTATTATACTCCAGAGCTGCACTCACTATTCTGCTGGTGCAGTCACTGTGTACATACATTACATTACTGATCCTGAGTTACATCCTGTATTATACTCCAGAGCTGCACTCACTATTCTGCTGGTGCAATCACTGTGTACATACATTACATTACTGATCCTGAGTTACATCCTGTATTATACTCCAGAGCTGCACTCACTATTCTGCTGGTGCAGTCACTGTGTGTATAGATTACATTACTTATCCTGAGTTACCTCCTGTATTATACTCCAGAGCTGCACTCACTATTCTGCTGGGGGAGTCACTGTGTACATACATTACATTATTGATCCTGAGTTACATCCTGTATTATACTCCAGAGCTGCACTCACTATTCTACTGGTGAAGTCACTGTGTACATACATTACATTACTGATCCTGAGTTACATCCTGTATTATACTCCAGAGCTGCACTCATTATTCTGCTGGTGAAGTCACTGTGTACATACATTACATTACTGATCCTGAGTTACATCCTGTATTATACTCCAGAGCTGCACTCACTATTCTGCTGGTGCAGTCACTGTGTACATACATTACATTACTGATCCTGAGTTACATCCTGTATTATACCCCAGAGCTGCACTCACTATTCTGCTGGGGGAGTCACTGTGTACATACATTACATTACTGATCCTGAGTTACATCCTGTATTATACTCCAGAGCTGCACTCACTATTCTGCTGGTGCAGTCACTGTGTACGTACATTACATTACTGATCCTGAGTTACATCCTGTATTATACTCCAGAGCTGCACTCACTATTCTGCTGGTGCAGTCACTGTGTATATACATTACATTACTGATCCTGAGTTACCTCCTGTATTATACTCCAGAGCTGCACTCACTATTCTGCTGGGGGAGTCACTGTGTACATACATTACATTACTGATCCTGAGTTACATCCTGTATTATACTCCAGAGCTGCACTCACTATTCTGCTGGTGCAGTCACTGTGTACGTACATTACATTACTGATCCTGAGTTACATCCTGTATTATACTCCAGAGCTGCACTCACTATTCTGCTGGTGCAGTCACTGTGTACATACATTACATTACTGATCCTGAGTTACATCCTGTATTATCCTCCAGAGCTGCACTCACTATTCTGCTGGTGCAGTCACTGTGTACATACATTACATTACTGATCCTGAGTTACCTCCTGTATTATACCCCAGAGCTGCACTCATTATTCTGCTGGTGCAGTCACTGTGTACATACATTACATTACTGATTCTGAGTTACATCCTGTATTATACTCCAGAGCTGCACTCACTATTCTGCTGGTGCAGTCACTGTGTACATACATTACATTACTGATCCTGAGTTACATCCTGTATTATACTCCAGAGCTGCACTCACTATTCTGCTGGTGGAGTCACTGTGTACATACATTACATTACTGATCCTGAGTTACCTCCTGTATTATACCCCAGAGCTGCACTCATTATTCTGCTGGTGCAGTCACTGTGTACATACATTACATTACTGATTCTGAGTTACATCCTGTATTATACTCCAGAGCTGCACTCACTATTTTGCTGGTGCAGTCACTGTGTACATACATTACATTACTGATCCTGAGTTACATCCTGTATTATACTCCAGAGCTGCACTCACTATTCTGCTGGTGCAGTCACTGTGTACATACATTACATTACTGACCCTGAGTTACATCCTGTATTATACTCCAGAGCTGCACTCACTATTCTGCTGGTGAAGTCACTGTGTACATACATTACATTACTGATCCTGAGTTACATCCTGTATTATACTCCAGAGCTGCACTCACTATTCTGCTGGTGCAGTCACTGTGTACATACATTACATTACTGATCCTGAGTTACATCCTGTATTATACTCCAGAGCTGCACTCACTATTCTGCTGGTGCAGTCACTGTGTACATACATTACATTACTGATCCTGAGTTACATCCTGTATTATACTCCAGAGCTGCACTCACTATTCTGCTGGTGCAGTCACTGTGTATATACATTACATTACTGATCCTGAGTTACCTCCTGTATTATACTCCAGAGCTGCACTCACTATTCTGCTGGTGCAGTCACTGTGTGTATAGATTACATTACTGATCCTGAGTTACATCCTGTATTATACTCCAGAGCTGCACTCACTATTCTGCTGGTGCAGTCACTGTGTACATACATTACATTACTGATCCTGAGTTACCTCCTGTATTATACTCCAGAGCTGCACTCACTATTCTGCTGGTGCAGTCACTGTTACATACATTACATTACTGATCCTGAGTTACATCCTGTATTATACTCCAGAGCTGCACTCACTATTCTGCTGGTGAAGTCACTGTGTACATACATTACATTACTGATCCTGAGTTACCTCCTGTATTATACTCCAGAGCTGTACTCACTATTCTGCTGGTGCAGTCACTGTGTACATACATTACATTACTGATCCTGAGTTACATCCTGTATTATACTCCAGAGCTGTACTCACTATTCTGCTGGTGGAGTCACTGTGTACATACATTACATTACTGATCCTGAGTTACATCCTGTATTATACTCCAGAGCTGCACTCACTATTCTGCTGGTGCAGTCACTGTGTGTATAGATTACATTACTGATCCTGAGTTACCTCCTGTATTATACTCCAGAGCTGTACTCACTATTCTGCTGGTGCAGTCACTGTGTACATACATTACATTACTGATCCTGAGTTACCTCCTGTATTATACTCCAGAGCTGCACTCACTATTCTGCTGGGGGAGTCACTGTGTACATACATTACATTACTGATCCTGAGTTACATCCTGTATTATACTCCAGAGCTGCACTCACTATTCTACTGGTGAAGTCACTGTGTACATACATTACATTACTGATCCTGAGTTACATCCTGTATTATACTCCAGAGCTGCACTCACTATTCTGCTGGTGAAGTCACTGTGTACATACATTACATTACTGATCCTGAGTTACATCCTGTATTATACTCCAGAGCTGCACTCACTATTCTGCTGGTGCAGTCACTGTGTACATACATTACATTACTGATCCTGAGTTACATCCTGTATTATACCCCAGAGCTGCACTCACTATTCTGCTGGGGGAGTCACTGTGTACATACATTACATTACTGATCCTGAGTTACATCCTGTATTATACTCCAGAGCTGCACTCACTATTCTGCTGGTGCAGTCACTGTGTACATACATTACATAACTGATCCTGAGTCACATCCTGTATTATACCCCAGAGCTGCACTCACTATTCTGCTGGGGGAGTCACTGTGTACATACATTACATTACTGATCCTGAGTTACATCCTGTATTATACCCCAGAGCTGCACTCACTATTCTGCTGGTGCAGTCACTGTGTATATACATTACATTACTGATCCTGAGTTACCTCCTGTATTATACTCCAGAGCTGCACTCACTATTCTGCTGGTGCAGTCACTGTGTGTATAGATTACATTACTGATCCTGAGTTACCTCCTGTATTATACTCCAGAGCTGCACTCACTATTCTGCTGGTGCAGTCACTGTGTACATACATTACATTACTGATCCTGAGTTACCTCCTGTATTATACTCCAGAGCTGCACTCACTATTCTGCTGGTGCAGTCACTGTTACATACATTACATTACTGATCCTGAGTTACATCCTGTATTATACTCCAGAGCTGCACTCACTATTCTGCTGGTGGAGTCACTGTGTACATACATTACATTACTGATCCTGAGTTACCTCCTGTATTATACTCCAGAGCTGCACTCACTATTCTGCTGGTGCAGTCACTGTGTACATACATTACATTACTGATCCCGAGTTACCTACTGTATTATACTCCAGAGCTGCGCTCACTATTCTGCTGGTGCAGTCACTGTGTACATACATTACATTACTGATCCTGAGTTACCTCCTGTATTATACTCCAGAGCTGCGCTCACTATTCTGCTGGTGCAGTCACTGTGTACATACATTACATTACTGATCCTGAGTTACATCCTGTATTATACTCCAGAGCTGCACTCACTATTCTGCTGGTGCAGTCACTGTGTACATACATTACATTACTGATCCTGAGTTACATCCTGTATTATACTCCAGAGCTGCGCTCACTATTCTGCTGGTGCAGTCACTGTGTACATACATTACATTACTGATCCTGAGTTACCTCCTGTATTATACTCCAGAGCTGCACTCACTATTCTGCTGGTGCAGTCACTGTGTACATACATTACATTACTGATCCTGAGTTACCTCCTGTATTATACTCCAGAGCTACACTCACTATTCTGCTGGTGCAGTCACTGTGTACATACATTACATTACTGATCCTGAGTTATCTCCTGTATTATACTCCAGAGCTGCACTCACTATTCTGCTGGTGCAGTCACTGTGTACATACATTGCATTACTGATCCTGAGTTATATCCTGTATTATACTCCAGAGCTGCACTCACTATTCAGCTGGTGCAGTCACTGTGTACATACATTACTGATCCTGAGTGACCTCCTGTATTATACTCCAGAGCTCCACTCACTATTCTGCTGGTGCAGTCACTGTGTACATACATTACATTACTGATCCTGAGTTACATCCTGTATTATACTCCAGAGCTGCACTCACTATTCTGCTGGTGCAGTCACTGTTACATACATTACATTACTGATCCTGAGTTACATCCTGTATTATACCCCAGAGCTGCACTCACTATTCTGCTGGTGCAGTCACTGTGTACATACATTACATTACTGATCCTGAGTTACATCCTGTATTATACCCCAGAGCTGCACTCACTATTCTGCTGGTGCAGTCACTGTGTACATACATTACATTACTGATCCTGAGTTACATCCTGTATTATACCCCAGAGCTGCACTCACTATTCTGCTGGTGCAGTCACTGTGTACATACATTACATTACTGATCCTGAGTTACATCCTGTATTATACTCCAGAGCTGCACTCACTATTCTGCTGGTGCAGTCACTGTGTACATACATTATATTACTGATCCTGAGTTACATCCTGTATTATACCCCAGAGCTGCACTCACTATTCTGCTGGTGCAGTCACTGTGTACATACATTACATTACTGATCCTGAGTTATATCCTGTATTATACCCCAGAGCTGCACTCACTATTCTGCTGGTGCAGTCACTGTGTACACACATTACACTACTGATCCTGAGTTACATCCTGTATTATACTCCAGAGCTGCACTCACTATTCTGCTGGTGCAGTCACTGTGTACATACATTACATTACTGATCCTGAGTTACATCCTGTATTATACTCCAGAGCTGCACTCACTATTCTGCTGGTGCAGTCACTGTGTACATTCATTACATTACTGATCCTGAGTTACATCCTGTATTATACTCCAGAGCTGCATTCACTATTCTGCTGGTGCAGTCACTGTGTACATACATTACATTACTGATCCTGAGTTACCTCCTGTATTATACTCCAGAGCTGCACTCACTATTCTGCTGGTGCAGTCACTGTGTACATACATTACATTACTGATCCTGAGTTACATCCTGTATTATACTCCAGAGCTGCACTCACTATTCTGCTGGTGCAGTCACTGTGTACATACATTACATTACTGATCCTGAGTTACCTCCTGTATTATACTCCAGAGCTGCACTCACTATTCTGCTGGTGCAGTCACTGTGTACATACATTACATTACTGATCCTGAGTTACATCCTGTATTATACTCCAGAGCTGCACTCACTATTCTGCTGGTGCAGTCACTGTGTACATACATTACATTACTGATCCTGAGTTACCTCCTGTATTATACCCCAGAGCTGCACTCACTATTCTGCTGGTGCAGTCACTGTGTACATACATTACATTACTGATCCTGAGTTACATCCTGTATTATACTCCAGAGCTGCACTCACTATTCTGCTGGTGCAGTCACAGTGTACATACATTACATTACTGATCCTGAGTTACCTCCTGTATTATACTCCAGAGCTGCACTCACTATTCTGCTGGTGCAGTCACTGTGTACATACATTACATTATTGATCCTGAGTTACCTCCTGTATTATACTCCAGAGCTGCACTCACTATTCTGCTGGTGCAGTCACTGTGTACATACATTACATTACTGATCCTGAGTTACCTCCTGTATTATACTCCAGAGCTGCACTCACTATTCTGCTGGTGCAGTCACTGTGTACATACATTACATTACTGATCCTGAGTTACCTCCTGTATTATACTCCAGAGCTGCACTCACTATTCTGCTGGTGCAGTCACTGTGTACATACATTACATTACTGATCCTGAGTTACCTCCTGTATTATACCCCAGAGCTGCACTCATTATTCTGCTGGTGCAGTCACTGTGTACATACATTACATTACTGATTCTGAGTTACATCCTGTATTATACCCCAGAGCTGCACTCACTATTCTGCTGGTGCAGTCACTGTGTACATACATTACATTACTGATTCTGAGTTACATCCTGTATTATACTCCAGAGCTGCACTCACTATTCTGCTGGTGCAGTCACTGTGTACATACATTACATTACTGATCCTGAGTTACATCCTGTATTATACTCCAGAGCTGCACTCACTATTCTGCTGGTGGAGTCACTGTGTACATACATTACATTACTGATTCTGAGTTACATCCTGTATTATACTCCAGAGCTGCACTCACTATTCTGCTGGTGCAGTCACTGTGTACATACATTACATTACTGATCCTGAGTTACATCCTGTATTATACTCCAGAGCTGCACTCACTATTCTGCTGGTGGAGTCACTGTGTACATACATTACATTACTGATCCTGAGTTACCTCCTGTATTATACTCCAGAGCTGCACTCACTATTCTGCTGGTGCAGTCACTGTGTACATACATTACATTACTGATCCTGAGTTACCTCCTGTATTATACTCCAGAGCTGCACTCACTATTCTGCTGGTGCAGTCACTGTGTACATACATTACATTACTGATCCTGAGTTACATCCTGTATTATACTCCAGACCTGCACTCACTATTCTGCTGGTGCAGTCACTGTGTACATACATTACATTACTGATCCTGAGTTACCTCCTGTATTATACCCCAGAGCTGCACTCATTATTCTGCTGGTGCAGTCACTGTGTACATACATTACATTACTGATTCTGAGTTACATCCTGTATTATACTCCAGAGCTGCACTCACTATTCTGCTGGTGCAGTCACTGTGTACATACATTACATTACTGATCCTGAGTTACATCCTGTATTATACTCCAGAGCTGCACTCACTATTCTGCTGGTGGAGTCACTGTGTACATACATTACATTACTGATCCTGAGTTACCTCCTGTATTATACCCCAGAGCTGCACTCATTATTCTGCTGGTGCAGTCACTGTGTACATACATTACATTACTGATTCTGAGTTACATCCTGTATTATACTCCAGAGCTGCACTCACTATTTTGCTGGTGCAGTCACTGTGTACATACATTACATTACTGATCCTGAGTTACATCCTGTATTATACTCCAGAGCTGCACTCACTATTCTGCTGGTGCAGTCACTGTGTACATACATTACATTACTGACCCTGAGTTACATCCTGTATTATACTCCAGAGCTGCACTCACTATTCTGCTGGTGAAGTCACTGTGTACATACATTACATTACTGATCCTGAGTTACATCCTGTATTATACTCCAGAGCTGCACTCACTATTCTGCTGGTGCAGTCAATGTGTGTATAGATTACATTACTGATCCTGAGTTACCTCCTGTATTATACTCCAGAGCTGCACTCACTATTCTGCTGGGGGAGTCACTGTGTACATACATTACATTACTGATCCTGAGTTACATCCTGTATTATACTCCAGAGCTGCACTCACTATTCTACTGGTGAAGTCACTGTGTACATACATTACATTACTGATCCTGAGTTACATCCTGTATTATACTCCAGAGCTGCACTCACTATTCTGCTGGTGAAGTCACTGTGTACATACATTACATTACTGATCCTGAGTTACATCCTGTATTATACTCCAGAGCTGCACTCACTATTCTGCTGGTGCAGTCACTGTGTACATACATTACATTACTGATCCTGAGTTACATCCTGTATTATACTCCAGAGCTGCACTCACTATTCTGCTGGTGCAGTCACTGTGTATATACATTACATTACTGATCCTGAGTTACCTCCTGTATTATACTCCAGAGCTGCACTCACTATTCTGCTGGTGCAGTCACTGTGTGTATAGATTACATTACTGATCCTGAGTTACATCCTGTATTATACTCCAGAGCTGCACTCACTATTCTGCTGGTGCAGTCACTGTGTACATACATTACATTACTGATCCTGAGTTACCTCCTGTATTATACTCCAGAGCTGCACTCACTATTCTGCTGGTGCAGTCACTGTGTACATACATTACATTACTGATCCTGAGTTACATCCTGTATTATACTCCAGAGCTGCACTCACTATTCTGCTGGTGAAGTCACTGTGTACATACATTACATTACTGATCCTGAGTTACATCCTGTATTATACTCCAGAGCTGCACTCACTATTCTGCTGGTGCAGTCACTGTGTGTATAGATTACATTACTGATCCTGAGTTACCTCCTGCATTATACTCCAGAGCTGCACTCACTATTCTGCTGGGGGAGTCACTGTGTACATACATTACATTACTGATCCTGAGTTACATCCTGTATTATACTCCAGAGCTGCACTCACTATTCTACTGGTGAAGTCACTGTGTACATACATTACATTACTGATCCTGAGTTACATCCTGTATTATACTCCAGAGCTGCACTCACTATTCTGCTGGTGAAGTCACTGTGTACATACATTACATTACTGATCCTGAGTTACATCCTGTATTATACTCCAGAGCTGCACTCACTATTCTGCTGGTGCAGTCACTGTGTACATACATTACATTACTGATCCTGAGTTACATCCTGTATTATACTCCAGAGCTGCACTCACTATTCTGCTGGTGCAGTCACTGTGTACATACATTACATTACTGATCCTGAGTTACATCCTGTATTATACCCCAGAGCTGCACTCACTATTCTGGCTGGGGGAGTCACTGTGTACATACATTACAATTACTGATCCTGAGTTACATCCTGTATTATACTCCAGAGCTGCACTCACTATTCTGCTGGTGCAGTCACTGTGTATATACATTACATTACTGATCCTGAGTTACCTCCTGTATTATACTCCAGAGCTGCACTCACTATTCTGCTGGTGCAGTCACTGTGTGTATAGATGACATTACTGATCCTGAGTTACCTCCTGTATTATACTCCAGAGCTGCACTCACTATTCTGCTGGTGCAGTCACTGTGTACATACATTACATTACTGATCCTGAGTTACCTCCTGTATTATACTCCAGAGCTGCACTCACTATTCTGCTGGTGCAGTCACTGTTACATACATTACATTACTGATCCTGAGTTACATCCTGTATTATACTCCAGAGCTGCACTCACTATTCTGCTGGTGAGTCACTGTGTACATACATTACATTACTGATCCTGAGTTACCTCCTGTATTATACTCCAGAGCTGCACTCACTATTCTGCTGGTGCAGTCACTGTGTACATACATTACATTACTGATCCCGAGTTACCTACTGTATTATACTCCAGAGCTGCGCTCACTATTCTGCTGGTGCAGTCACTGTGTACATACATTACATTACTGATCCTGAGTTACCTCCTGTATTATACTCCAGAGCTGCGCTCACTATTCTGCTGGTGCAGTCACTGTGTACATACATTACATTACTGATCCTGAGTTACATCCTGTATTATACTCCAGAGCTGCACTCACTATTCTGCTGGTGCAGTCACTGTGTACATACATTACATTACTGATCCTGAGTTACATCCTGTATTATACTCCAGAGCTGCGCTCACTATTCTGCTGGTGCAGTCACTGTGTACATACATTACATTACTGATCCTGAGTTACCTCCTGTATTATACTCCAGAGCTGCACTCACTATTCTGCTGGTGCAGTCACTGTGTACATACATTACATTACTGATCCTGAGTACCTCCTGTATTATACTCCAGAGCTGCACTCACTATTCTGCTGGTGCAGTCACTGTGTACATACATTACATTACTGATCCTGAGTTACCTCCTGTATTATACTCCAGAGCTGCACTCACTATTCTGCTGGTGCAGTCACTGTGTACATACATTGCATTACTGATCCTGAGTTATATCCTGTATTATACTCCAGAGCTGCACTCACTATTCAGCTGGTGCAGTCACTGTGTACATACATTACTGATCCTGAGTGACCTCCTGTATTATACTCCAGAGCTGCACTCACTATTCTGCTGGTGCAGTCACTGTGTACATACATTACATTACTGATCCTGAGTTATCTCCTGTATTATACTCCAGAGCTGCACTCACTATTCTGCTGGTGCAGTCACTGTGTACATACATTGCATTACTGATCCTGAGTTATATCCTGTATTATACTCCAGAGCTGCACTCACTATTCAGCTGGTGCCAGTCACTGTGTACATACATTACTGATCCTGAGTGACCTCCTGTATTATACTCCAGAGCTCCACTCACTATTCTGCTGGTGCAGTCACTGTGTACATACATACATTACTGATCTGAGTTACATCCTGTATTATACTCCAGAGCTGCACTCACTATTTTGCTGGTGCAGTCACTGTGTACATACATTACATTACTGATCCTGAGTTACATCCTGTATTATACTCCAGAGCTGCACTCACTATTCTGCTGGTGCAGTCACTGTGTACATACATTACATTACTGTTCCTGAGTTACATCCTGTATTATACTCCAGAGCTGCACTCACTATTCTGCTGGTGCAATCACTGTGTACATACATTACATTACTGATCCTGAGTTATATCCTGTATTATACCCCAGAGCTGCACTCACTATTCTGCTGGTGCAGTCACTGTGTACATACATTACATTACTGATCCTGAGTTACATCCTGTATTATACTCCAGAGCTGCACTCATTATTCTGCTGGTGCAGTCACTGTGTATATACATTACATTACTGATCCTGAGTTACATCCTGTATTATACTCCAGAGCTGCACTCACTATTCTGCTGGTGCAGTCACTGTGTACATACATTACATTACTGACCCTGAGTTACATCCTGTATTATACTCCAGAGCTGCACTCACTATTCTGCTGGTGAAGTCACTGTGTACATACATTACATTACTGATCCTGAGTTACATCCTGTATTATACTCCAGAGCTGCACTCACTATTCTGCTGGTGCAGTCACTGTGTGTATAGATTACATTACTGATCCTGAGTTACCTCCTGTATTATACTCCAGAGCTGCACTCACTATTCTGCTGGGGAGTCACTGTGTACATACATTACATTACTGATCCTGAGTTACATCCTGTATTATACTCCAGAGCTGCACTCACTATTACTGGTGAAGTCACTGTGTACATACATTACATTACTGATCCTGAGTTACATCCTGTATTATACTCCAGAGCTGCACTCACTATTCTGCTGGTGAAGTCACTGTGTACATACATTACATTACTGATCCTGAGTTACATCCTGTATTATACTCCAGAGCTGCACTCACTATTCTGCTGGTGCAGTCACTGTGTACATACATTACATTACTGATCCTGAGTTACATCCTGTATTATACCCCAGAGCTGCACTCACTATTCTGCTGGTGCAGTCACTGTGTACATACATTACATTACTGATCCTGAGTTACATCCTGTATTATACTCCAGAGCTGCACTCACTATTCTGCTGGTGCAGTCACTGTGTATATACATTACATTACTGATCCTGAGTTACCTCCTGTATTATACTCCAGAGCTGCACTCACTATTCTGCTGGTGGCAGTCACTGTGTACATACATTACATTACTGATCCTGAGTGACCTCCTGTATTATACTCCAGAGCTGCACTCACTATTCTGCTGGTGCAGTCACTGTGTTACATACATTACATTACTGATCCTGAGTTACATCCTGTATTATACTCCAGAGCTGCACTCACTATTCTGCTGGTGCAGTCACTGTGTACATACATTACATTACTGATCCCTGAGTTACATCCTGTATTATACTCCAGAGCTGCACTCACTATTCTGCTGGTGAAGTCACTGTGTACATACATTACATTACTGATCCTGAGTTACCTCCTGTATTATACTCCAGAGCTGCACTCACTATTCTGCTGGTGCAGTCACTGTGTACATACATTACATTACTGATCCTGAGTTACATCCTGTACTATACTCCAGAGCTGCACTCACTATTCTGCTGGTGGAGTCACTGTGTACATACATTACATTATTGATCCTGAGTTACCTCCTGTATTATACTCCAGAGCTGCACTCACTATTCTGCTGGTGCAGTCACTGTGTACATACATTACATTACTGATCCTGAGTTACATCCTGTATTATACTCCAGAGCTGCACTCACTATTCTGCTGGTGCAGTCACTGTGTACATACATTACATTACTGATCCTGAGTTACTCCTGTATTATACTCCAGAGCTGCACTCACTATTCTGCTGGTGCAGTCACTGTGTACATACATTACATTACTGATCCTGAGTTACATCCTGTATTATACTCCAGAGCTGCACTCACTATTCTGCTGGTGCAGTCACTGTGTACATACATTACATTACTGATCCTGAGTTACATCCTGTATTATACTCCAGAGCTGCACTCACTATTCTGCTGGTGCAATCACTGTGTACATACATTACATTACTGATCCTGAGTTACATCCTGTATTATACTCCAGAGCTGCACTCACTATTCTGCTGGTGCAGTCACTGTGTGTATAGATTACATTACTTATCCTGAGTTACCTCCTGTATTATACTCCAGAGCTGCACTCACTATTCTGCTGGGGGAGTCACTGTGTACATACATTACATTATTGATCCTGAGTTACATCCTGTATTATACTCCAGAGCTGCACTCACTATTCTACTGGTGAAGTCACTGTGTACATACATTACATTACTGATCCTGAGTTACATCCTGTATTATACTCCAGAGCTGCACTCATTATTCTGCTGGTGAAGTCACTGTGTACATACATTACATTACTGATCCTGAGTTACATCCTGTATTATACTCCAGAGCTGCACTCACTATTCTGCTGGTGCAGTCACTGTGTACATACATTACATTACTGATCCTGAGTTACATCCTGTATTATACCCCAGAGCTGCACTCACTATTCTGCTGGGGGAGTCACTGTGTACATACATTACATTACTGATCCTGAGTTACATCCTGTATTATACTCCAGAGCTGCACTCACTATTCTGCTGGTGCAGTCACTGTGTACATACATTACATTACTGATCCTGAGTTACATCCTGTATTATACTCCAGAGCTGCACTCACTATTCTGCTGGTGCAGTCACTGTGTATATACATTACATTACTGATCCTGAGTTACCTCTGTATTATACTCCAGAGCTGCACTCACTATTCTGCTGGTGCAGTCACTGTGTACATACATTACATTACTGATCCTGAGTTACATCCTGTATTATCCTCCAGAGCTGCACTCACTATTCTGCTGGTGCAGTCACTGTGTACATACATTACATTACTGATCCTGAGTTACATCCTGTATTATACCCAGAGCTGCACTCACTATTCTGCTGGTGGAGTCACTGTGTACATACATTACATTACTGATCCTGAGTTACATCCTGTATTATACTCCAGAGCTGCACTCACTATTCTGCTGGTGCAGTCACTGTGTACATACATTACATTACTGATCCTGAGTTACATCCTGTATTATACTCCAGAGCTGCACTCACTATTCTGCTGGTGGAGTCACTGTGTACATACATTACATTACTGATCTGAGTTACCTCCTGTATTATACCCAGAGCTGCACTCACTATTCTGCTGGTGCAGTCACTGTGTACATACATTACATTACTGATCCTGAGTTACATCCTGTATTATACTCCAGAGCCTGCACTCACTATTTTGCTGGTGCAGTCACTGTGTACATACATTACATTACTGATCCTGAGTTACATCCTGTATTATACTCCAGAGCTGCACTCACTATTCTGCTGTGCAGTCACTGTGTACATACATTACATTACTGATCCTGAGTTACATCCTGTAATATACTCCCAGAGCTGCACTCACTATTCTGCTGGTGCAGTCACTGTGTACATCCATACATTACTGATCCTGAGTTACATCCTGTATTATACTCCAGAGCTGCACTCACTATTCTGCTGGTGCAGTCACTGTGTACATACATTACATTACTGATCCTGAGTTACAATCCTGTATTATACTCCAGAGCTGCACTCACTATTCTGCTGGTGCAGTCACTGTGTACATACATTACATTACTGATCCTGAGTTACATCCTGTATTATACTCCAGAGCTGCACTCACTATTCTGCTGGTGAAGTCACTGTGTACATACATTACATTACTGATCCTGAGTTACCTCCTGTATTATACTCCAGAGCTGCACTCACTATTCTGCTGGTGCAGTCACTGTGTACATACATTACATTACTGATCCTGAGTTACATCCTGTATTATACTCCAGAGCTGCACTCACTATTCTGCTGGTGCAGTCACTGTGTACATACATTACATTACTGATCCTGAGTTACCTCCTGTATTATACTCCAGAGCTGCACTCACTATTCTGCTGGTGCAGTCACTGTTACATACATTACATTACTGATCCTGAGTTACATCCTGTATTATACTCAGAGCTGGCACTCACTATTCTGCTGGTGAAGTCACTGTGTACATACATTACATTACTGATCCTGAGTTACCTCATGTATTATACTCC